>NC_048307.1:27971485-28029511 GCF_013100865.1 Trachemys scripta elegans
CCCCCAGAAAGCCCCCCCGAACTCCCGACCCCCCCATCTCTTGACTGCCCCCTCCAAAACCTCCCTGCCCCTTCTCCGACCCCCTGACCCCCTTGTTGTTGGCCTTTCTTCACCTAATGTCTGGTGAACTTGCTCAGGAACTGCCTGAGCTGCTGGGCGGCAGCGGGGGAGGAGCTCCAAACTGCTGGAGCTGATCTGCGATGCAGGGAGGGAGGGAGGGAGGAGGAGGAGCCCTCTCTGGCTGAGTGTCGGAGCCCCATGTAAGTGACACTGTCCGGCCGGCAGCACTGTTAGCCGCGCGTGCTCTGCAGGGGGGGGGAAGTCCGGACATTTACAAATTCCCCCCGGACGCTATTTTTAGCTTAAAAAGCCGGACATGTCCGGGGGAATCCGGACGAATGGTAACCCTACATAAAGGTTAAGTCCTACGGTGAACTTGCACATCACTGAAGCCATTTGATTCAAAGTTTCTTTCCTAATACATTTTCAGTTGAAAGCATATAGTGAATTTATTTCAAATGTAATATTCCTCTGGATACACACCTACACTTGGGAAGGAAGTTTTCTTTCCAATCAGATTAATTAAAGAAAAATCTAAGAATTTGTTAGTGTTGAAAAAAAAAATCTATCTTGTCCTATTAAAAAGTCTCTAAAGTTAATGATTTCCTACAGTTACAGAAAATCATAGTAAATGGGATCTGAACTTCTTTAAATCAACATGGAAGTGATCACTCCTAACAAAAGAAATATGTTTTTAATACCTTGGCAATTATCTTTTTCCCCAAACTGTATTCACATAACCTTTACTACTGCTCTTGAAGTCAGATAATGCACATTCACCCTTTTTTACAAGAAAAAAAAAATCCAGTTCACATGGCTCGGAACAAATCCAACTTTCATGCAGTTGAAACTTGTTCCCTAATCAAAGATATACTTTTAATGAGATTTTGTCTTTGATGGAAATGTAAGGCTGTAATGAACAGATGGGTCATTACTCTGCTTCTAGGCATGTTATTTAATTTTTATTTAATTTCAGTACCTTGATGTTTTTGATATAGTACTCAGTTTATTCTGGGGGTTTAAAACTTGTCTTTTGTGCGTCTTTCAATATAGATAGTCTTTATAATGATTAACAATTTGTGGACTTCTACAAAAAAGTATGGGTTAAATACAAAATAATTTTAAATGACTATTGTAAGATGGACATATATATGTAGTTCTACATTCCATGTTGTTGTTAATCCATTAAAGAGACTGTACAATTTGATACTGGTTTATTTTCATTACAGCAGCTAGCTGAACTCTTGCTCATGAAAATATGGTGGTTTTGCTGCAAAAATATTCCCCCCCTCCACCCACCTCTGATTGTGAGGATGACTGAAAGATATACTAGAAAATACTAAACATATTTTCAACAGCTAAGTCTGAATAGTTTAAACAATAGGGTAAGTTTGTTTAAACATGTCTGGCAGAGGTGACCGCAAAAACATATTTCAAGATCACTTCCTTTTGTTTATCCCTTGTCTGTCTCATGTAATCAAATTCTGCATTCATGGAAATTAAAGACTGATAGCACTGGGTAATATTAGGCATGGCCAAGGCCTTCTATTATTCAATTTGACTATAAACCTCTTCAAACCCCTTGATATTCCAGTGTTTCTGGCATCCACCTCATGATCTGTATTCCTTTAGTAGTAGTAACAGAGGCCAAGTAGCTACGTTTTAATTTCTGATAAATCATCCCTCTGTCCTCCCACATAAGAGCTCATACCTGTTGAATTATAATGAAATACCATTTCTAACTGTTTTCAGCCTGGTAGTATTCTGCAACCTTTTCAGAGATGCAAAAGACAACACTGAATAAAAGGGCGATTGAGAATTTTGCATAGTCCTGACTGGTGAAAATTTCATGTACAAAGATTTTTCAAGAGTGCCTTAGCTGCATCGAACATTTCAAACAAAATCATAAAGTTAACAGTAAACATACTTTAAAACAAGGTCAGCTTTAATCACATTGTATATCTCATAAATGCTCATGCTTTTGTGTCACTCTGCAGTGTAGGTGTGCTCTAATTCGCAGTTCACACATACATGGCAATGTGTGTGTGTGTGTGTGTGTGTGTGTATAAAATTTTCCTCTGGCATCAATGATTAATAAACAAACACAATGTACCAAAGTATTTTATATCTTCTATGGCAGCAAAAAATAACCATCACACTGCACCTGTGAAGTAGGAAACACAGTATTTTATGGATGGGAAAAGCGATATTGAGGAGGCAAATGACTTGCCCAAGGCCAAAGTAAACCAGTGACAGAACCAGGACCAAATACACATGTGCATTGACTATACTGTTCTTCCCTCACTCCCCCAAGAACATGTGAGGTTTCTTTCTGAGAGAGCTGACATATAACAAGCATTCAGTATGGCACTGTAGCTAGCTGAGCTGTAGAATATTAGAATTATGAGTGTTACATATCACAAATTGAATATACTGTAAAAATGTGACTATTAATCAAAGTGTGTGATTGTGGGATTTACTTTTTTTTCTTACAAGTAAGCAATATGCATACCTTGTGCCCAGATTGTCCCCCAGGCCTTACCTTTCTAAACTTTTTCATGTGCAGAATGAAGCTGTCCGCATAATCACAGTGCCACAGCAATGTCACATTAGTGCTATGCAAATAAATATCCACATGTTCCCCATTCATTTTGGAATCCTGTACAAAACTGCCTGTTTTTTAAAACCTCTGAATGGCTTGCTCACACCTGCCACCTGGATCACATTGTTTTCTTAGCATCTCCCTTGCTCATATTGAACTAGCCTCATTATGTCCCTTCACACAGTTGTGATGGGGCATGAGCCTTCTCCCCAGGCCCTGCCCCTTCCCCGGTAACTCTGTTATCTGAAAGAGTCAGTTTTCTAACAGTATAATTTTACACAGTATTTTGATGTGTGGGATACTGTTGTGTGAAATATGTTATAAATAATAAAGTGGAGTGTATTCTGCTTTCCACATACTACTCAGTGGCACATGTGTTGTTTACTTATATGATTACAAAATTTAAGATGACACAGAAAATAACTGTAGCTTACTGGCTAAATTATAAATATCTAGTTAGCTTCCTAGCAGGCAGGATTCCTGGTTCCCAGAAGCTGTGCTGTCATTAACTAGTGTCATCAGAAGAACTTGGAATTACAATACAGAACTTCTAAATAATAATGATAAAAAATTCAGAAAAGGAATCTAACATATGTATTGGAGAAAGTGGAAATTATTTGCATCATTATACTTAATATAAAAAGGCTTCAGGACAATTAGCATTTTTTCCTGTCCAAATGTTTTTTAAGAAAACTGCAGAAACTGGGATGGAAAACCATATTCAAATACATTTTGAATCCACTTTATTACTATGAACTGTAATATACCAGTTACTACAGACCAATATTCCAAAGGTGCTTTGTTCTACAAATGTAGATTTTCAACATTGATATTCTGATAACCAAGATTAAATGGAAATTCTCTCTCTCATATGGGAGAAAGCAATGATTCTGATATTGGAACTTATTAGCCACAAACATCCTACAGACAATCTTTCTCTGGTTCAAAGTTGTTCATTTTACTGATTTTTGCACAACAGTTTTTACATGTTCATAGGCTGTTTAATCATAAGATTATTCTACACAAGGTTTAGAACATTGTGTCAGCATAGAGTAAATGATATTATGTCATAGAAGCTTCTCAGCTAATATATCTATAAAATGTTTTTAAATGAACAGTGTGACTTTGTAATGTTTAAAGGAAATTAAGAGCAAAAAAGTGTTCCCGGGTTTCCAGATAATTGTGTATGCCTTTGTCAAAGCAATTGGATGCTTGTAAAATGTGTAGTTGGTGTATGTGTATTTGTTTTTATACAGTACCTTGCAACTGCAAACCCTGATGCACTTTACAAACATCGGTTAATTTAGCCTCAGAACACTCTTGGAAAGTTTGGAAGTATTACTGGATCCTATGTTGCAGATGATGCAGCTGGTGCACAGAGAGATGAAGAACAAAAACGTAACATATTTAGTTAGGCACCTAAATACATCTATGGGAGCCTAAACAAATGATCTGATTTTCAGAGACACTGAGCTGTCATAGTTCCCACTGGGGTCAATGAGAACTGTGGGTGCCTAACTTTAGGCTCCCAAGTTTGAAATTTGTCTAAGTGACTTACCCAAGTTCACCGAAGAAGTTTGTGGCAGAGCACAGAACAATCTCTTTCTTAAACTACAATGCTCTCCTTTATGCTTGGTTGGGGAGAGGCAGGTGACATATGACGGAACTTAAGGTTTTGTACTATAGTAGAGAAATATGACTACCATATGAACTATGACAAATTAGAAAGGAAAACTGAAATCAGGAGGAACTCCAAGGCTTCTGGTTTCATTATGAATCCAAAACTCAATGAGGTTCCTCAAAGAAAGTCAAGCTATGCCTGAGAGCAAGCAAGTCTCACAAGGTTTTATATTTTATCTTCAATGATAAAATCTACTGACCCCTACACCATGCTCCAAAATGAAGGAGACTGCTTCTTGGGGTCTCAGCTGAAAAAAACTGAGAACTAAAAAGGAAGGCCACCTGCTCCTCAAAAGAAAGCAAGAGAATTTAGAATGAAGTAATGCCCTACCTTATATCCACATTCACCCTCCTGAAGGATCAGAAGTGGACAGGGGCAGGCTTCCTAGACAACTCTCCTTTGAACTGTTAAGGTCTGGGATACCAGAAGGTGTAGGTGGTAGAAGCCAAGTGGGACTAAAAACCACACATAGTCCATGGAAGGGGAGTGTGAGAGAGTGTATGTGCATGCGTGTGCATGTGTAAACTGAACAGTTTGTTTACAAAACCAAGGAGGGTTTTCACTAAGTGTACATTTCTATCTTTTGGGAAGGCCAAAATAGAAACAAGATTGTGACCTTGTGTGAAATGAACACATCAGAAAATGTTGTGAAACTTGCACAAGCCTAACCTGGTGGATTTCATACAGTTCCACCAAGTAAAGAAATAGCTGTATCCTCAGTACCCTACTTTGGTTTTAAGGCAGGAAGTGTGTGAACTCTTTACATCACCATCATTTTAATTTTAAATTAGTATAGAAACACTGTCATCCCTAACTTATATTTATCATTTTCCGATAGGACACAAGTGAAACCTGCTCCTTTTGTAGCACAAACCATTGATATGAGAAAAAAAATCAACATTTCCACTTTTATTCTTTGAAAACCAATATTGTTTTCTGCAAGAATATAGTCCATAAACTGCACTTGGCGAGAAACATTTTTTTTTAAAGTTGATAACAGCCAGTGCATGATCACAAAGAGCTGGGATTTTTCCCACCACTGCCAGTTCTTTTGATATTACATCAAGTCTCCACATGAATTATTTCAGTGTTCAAGCTGCTGAGATAAATGGCACAATCTCTGGGTTTTCTGACCTTGATCAACAAGAAGAAAATTTCAGCTGAACTGTGCAAAACTGCTGAGATGACATAAATCAAATCAGTACAGCACACAGTTTATATATAAAGCATGAAGTCTCTGTATCACCTATCAAACAGGACAATAAAATGTACCAGCTAAAAAGAATAAAGAAAAATGCATTAACCCTTACTTTACCCTTCATATAAGAGTCATCAATAATGTTTCAAAGATAACAAAATAGATTGTCCAAAATTTTCAAATATGGGTTCATATTATTAAGTACCTACATTTATATTTAGACACTTATGTAAGTGGACTAATCTTCACATACAATCAGTTCATTGGAAGCAATGCATGCTTTCCACCCTTAAAGAAGGGGGTAGGGGGTTATTTAGGTACCTAATTATGTACTTACACACCTAATATTAGGCAACCAAATTTGAAAGTTTGGGGCACAATGCACAGTACTACAAAACATGAAGGTTTATGTGTAAAAGCAAGAAAAGATAATCACTGCTACAGGGCAAATCTCAGAGTTGAGAATTACCTGACAACAGATACCAATAATACACCAGAGGGAAGACAAACTGCAAATCAGAAAATTAATGGGATAACAGGGTAGGAAAGGGATGAAATGACTATAAGGGACTTTTGTGCACCTGAACAAGTTGGTGGGAAGGCAAAGGGACCAGCAGGTACAGGAAAGGCATTTCTCTGAGTCTTTTCATGCTCTAATCGATCCAATCATGGGCATCTTGATAAGCCTATTGCATGATGCTCAGAGGCCCTGATTTGGCATGTTAATCAATAACTTGTGGCCCCTACCAAAGTGTTAAAGTCACCCTACTCCTGCAGGTCTTGCTGTGCCTCCTCTGTCTGGGGAACTGACTGACAGATAGGGACAATAATAAGGGTTGTGACCTTAGCCTTTGCTAAAAATGGGATGGTCCCTATTGACCAACAGCCTGGGAACCTCACCCCTGCCAACTTCAGCATTCCTAGGGTCTATGGGTAGGAGCACAAGTATTGGTTGTCAGTTGTAGGTGGGGACCTCAAACAGGCATTGCAAACCTGTCATCTTCTCAAATGTGCATGTGTCTGTGTGCACACACAAACACACATGTATGATGGATTTGGAGTTTCCGGTTATAATTTATGAATACTATATATTTAGTGTCTGAGTATTGTAGAGATATTTAATGTATGCATATATTGGGTTGTCAGGAAACTTCCCAGGAAGACAGACAATAGCTCATATAAGAGCTCCTCAGCTAATACCCAGGACTAGTAACTGTGACTTGATTTCATCCCCTCCTCCCACCCCACTGAGTTTGCCAGACCAGATTTCTCAAGACTGAATCAACCCTCCATGGAAGTGGGGAAGGCATATCACAAGACTAAGGGGGAGTGAAAGACTCACTCCCTGAAGGAGAGACATGGGTTTTGAGGAAGGGGAAGGAACCCCCTGAAACTGGGGTATCTAGGAATCTAGACCTATCAGGATTCTCTTGCATAAGATGGAAAGACATTTTGTTGTTTTAATCCTTTTCTCTTGTTATGTTTTGTTAAGATTAAACAATAGTTTGTTTTAAGAAGGCTGTTTTGGGTCACTGTTTTCACTGCTGATCACAGCTTCCAAAGGAAAGAACTGCAGGCAACTGATTGCTCAGCAGGTCTGAGTAGGTTCACAATTAGTACCCAAGGTTCTGTAGCCCAGCACCCAGTCTGTGTGTGGAAGAATTGTGAAATTTCACCTACAGGAGGTAAAAGTTTGTGGTTTAAGATCTGGAGGGGGTCTACAGAATGGATCAAATATGCAGCTAACATGAACTATGAAAGCTCATAAGACAGAGTGTAACAAAACAGACTTTATGTTGATACGTGTGTGAGCGCATGTACCTTTTGGTAATAGTATTTAAGGAAGGCAAAAACTAAATGGTTGAGTGGATAGTCTATGATTTAATATTGGGAACTGAAATCTTCACAGAGTGTAAACAATTTCTTAAAGTAAAATTATTAAGTTGAACGGTGAATTAAATATATATACCCATTTTACAACTAACATTAAAGCACTGACCAGCATTAAACATGCCACACAAAACATTTCAAAGTTTGCATCAGTAGGCCCATGTTCACTGAAGGTATAAATTGTAATAAGTAGGCATAAACAATGGTGGAAGAACCTGGAGACAGAAAGTACATAAGACACTTCTGTTGAAGTGGATAAAAGCAGCTGTAAACTCCCCTGCACATGAGGATATAGGCCCCTATCATGCAACTTGTTGCACATGGGCTCCATTAAGAGGCCTTAGAGAGGGCCAGCAAACTACTGTCATTAGGCTGAACTGCCAAGGATGGGTGTATGTCTGGGGAATTACTTGTCATCCAGTCTCTAAGCCAAGCTCCCCCTAAGCAGTAGGACTCTTAATTGAGACGTGATGGAAATTCAGGAACTAATCCAAAGCCTATTGAAGTTTACGGTACTTTTCCAACTGACTTCAAGGGAAAGCAGATGCCAATACCATTTTGATAAGCCCCTTAGAGATCTGAGTTCTTCACACCAGCCTCAATCTGTACTCCTTGCAGGATCATTCACAATGATGGGAGTTTACCATTAGATCATTAACAGGAGAACAACACTGCTAACCTAAAAACATATGAGTCTATATCAAGCAATAAGTCTCAGAATGATTCATTCCCATGTCTCAAGGGGTCATATGAAAGCATATTTTTTGGGCTCCAATAACCTTGAAAGCCAAATCGCTCTCAGAGGGGCTTATCAATTTTTATTTAAACTAAAAAAAATAAAAGTTTTGAATTCATTTTTTGAGTACTGAACTCTAATGGACAATTTAGTTAGCGCTTTATTAGTGCAAATGTTCTGTGCTTCTACTAGTCAGTCAATGCAGGATTTGGTTATTACTCATAATTAGACACATACAGACCTGGAATAAAGAACATCATCTCCTCTTTAGCATCTAAAGTTCATTGTAAGAGGCAATGAGTGACTGATATCTACTACAAGGCAAACTATACAGTGGTTGATTTATGCCAATAAGCATCTATACGGCTAGATTCTGCTAACAGTGAGTTCCGTAAGTAGCTTCATTCATTTCAACAACTGTTATATGCAGAGTAGGATACTATTCTGCATGAGTAAGCATAGCAGAAACTAGCTTTTAGTGACATATGAAGGTAAATAACTTTTGCCTTGGCTGTGAAATCACAGTACACTACCTGTACTGGTAAGTACAGTAGTATATTAGTGGAAATATCTTAACTACTTAGAACAAAAGTTCACAACAGTAAGACAACACTGAAAGAAATTACTGACAGTAATAGAAAGAAAACCAAAAGGCATGAGAAATAAAGGGGGTCAGAAAAGTGATGCCTAAATTCACTAAATGTTACCCTTTAGGGCTTTATGCAACAATACATAACCTATTAGCTGCTGTCCCAGAAAACTTCTATGATACTCCTGGAATACTGAGCCCTGGAGGTTGCTCTCCACTATGATGGTTATACAAATCCCAGTTAGACATTATATAGCTGCCTTTGACTGCTCCAGCCCACTGAAAGATGTCTACACAGCCTACAGTAATTTTAAGCTGGGTAAAGTCCAGTCAATGTGCTGAATTATATATATTTTTCCAAACATACAAGCCCAAATTTTGAAAGAGTAGATATGAATTAGAAGTGGGAGCATCAAATCATGGCTCAGCTCTTTTGAAAATCTGGCCAATTATTTAGGTGCCTGTCAGCAGAGTCTTAAAATTCCAACAGTCCGACTGGATAAATTCAAAAAATACTTAATCAAATTCTATAGAATGACACTGAGTTCATGTTAAAAAAGAGACTATTTCTACATGAAATATGGAAACCATAAAGCTCGAGGTCTGTAAAACAACAATTCCCAGCAACCCAGTGTTAAAGTTAAATAGTTGTCGCAGTAAATTTTTTTAGTAATACTTAATGCAAAACTGCTCTAGTTTTAATTTCAACTTTCAGCTTCTATATTATTTCAGGAAAAATAAATTCAAATTCAACGGCTAATAAAGAACTGAAGTTGGAGTTAGAGTAGCTGCAGGCAATGCTCTATTGAAAACCAGTCCAAAAAAAAAAGCATGGAGTGGGAAGCATTTATCTATAAAAATAGCTCTGTGTCATGAGGAGAAACTGAGTATCAGCTCAGATCATGATTACTTTATCACACTGAAAGGCAAAAGCTTTCAGAGCTTCTGTGATAGTAAGACAGCATGAGACTGGACACATCCTTGTATTCACAGTAATGTAATCACACCTACATGTTTGAAACAGGTACATTCTGAACATACTTCCTATAAATTGTTTTGAGCTTCTGTCAGGCTTTTGAAATAGGTGGCGATAGCACCAACTGGTTCAACAAAGTTGTATGTGCAAATTTTAGGCAGTTTGCATGAAATGTAATGGTCTCTTATTGCAAATGAAGAGGTGACATCTGCAGGCTCACATTGGTGAGCACAACATAGCTTTTTATTGCCTATATGAGGATTCAAGAAGGAAAGTTTATTCCCTCACATTTTCTATGGATATCCCTGCTAATGGATATCACTGAGGTCCCCATCATCTCTACCTGGTAGCCATTTCAATATGCCATTTGATACAGAACTTCTCCCCCACTCAAATGAAGAATCTTCCCCCCCCCCCCCCCTAGGCAAACAGTATTCTCCTATTTATCCAAAACTCCACATCATCTGAATCCCTCCCTAGTCCCCCAACATGAGCTACATACTGCAGAGGATTCATACTACTTGAATCATGCTGGGGGACAAGGAAGGGATCTGGGTAATGTGGAGGTTTGCATAAGAGAACAGAGACCCCTGTCCAGGACGGGGAGGCTACGCTGCTGCTGAATGGTTCCTGTGGCTGTGCAAGTACCTCTCTGCAGCCCTCCTGTCATGGGAGAGAGTGACCGGTGACACCTGATCCCTGCAGTACATGGTGCAAAAGTACATTTTGAGATAGAACTATCTAAAATCAATGTCATCCCACCCTGTATTAGGGTTGCCAAGCATCCGGTTTTCGACTGGAACACCCGGTTGAAAAAGGACAGCACTGCTGACCAGGCCATTAAAAGTCCAATTAGCCACCCACAGCGGAGCATACAGGGTGCCTGCCCGGCTCTGTGCAGCTCCCGGGAAGCAGCCGGCATCTCCCTCTGGCTCGTAGGCATAAGGGCAGCATGGGGGCTCTGCACATTGCCCCTGCCCCAAGTGCCAGCTCCGCAGCTCCCACTGGCCGGGAAACGTGGCCAATGGGAACTGTGGGGGCAGTGCTTGCAGGCAGGAGCAGCGCACAGAGCCACCTGTTCCCTCCATCTAGGAGCCGGAAGGACATATTGCTGCTTTCCAGGAGCCACCTGAGTGAAGCACCTCCTGGAGCCTACACCCTACACCCCCTCCCGCACTCCAACCCCCTGCCCTGCCCCCTCCTGCACCCAAACTCCCTCCCAGAGCCTGCACACTGCATCCCCTCCCACACCACAACCCTCTAACCTGGCCCTGAGGCCCCTCCCATACCCTGAACCCCTCATTTCTGGCCCCACCCCAGAGGGAGGGGGATGGAGTGAGAGGGAGTGGGGCCTCAGAGAAGGGGCAGGGCAAGAGTGGGACAATGGTGTTCTGGTTTTCTGCAAATAGAAAGTTGGCAACCCTATCCTGTAAGTTTGCATCTGCCTATGAGGTATGCACATAGGATGTCAGGTTATTAATGGTAACACGTGTTTAAACTAACATAGGTAACAAAATTGTAATGACAAATCTTAGAAAGCAATGGATACAATCAATTTTTATATAATTCACACAGTATATGTATTAGGGGCTTGGGAAAGGTTATTATTGGAAAAATTATTTTCAAGAGTACTATGCTTAGCAATGTGCAAGAGAGTAAAAGCTGAATTGCTAAGCCCCAATTGCTGTAATTTGTTCCTCAGTCCCAAATCCAGCACTTACAAAGAAGTTATAGAACACTTTCCAGTTCGTAGCAGGTTGATTTAACATGCCCACGCAGATTTCTGTATAATTTTAAAAGCTGACTCCCCTCTGTATTTTTAGTTTTACAATTGCTGAAAAGTTACTTGGCTAGATATAGTCAGAGTAAATTTGAATCTGTTTATAGATTTAGACTAATTATTTTTCAGCCTATTTTGACAGATATCTCCCATCAAATGACCCTTCAGCCATTAACTCTCACTCAGCCTTCATAATACTTCCCTTGATTGAATTGTATACTACAAAATTAATTTTTATTCCCCCTTTAAGAGCTTTGTGGGCTTAAAGAAAAATGAGTTAAAATAATATTGAGGTAAAATATAAATTAAAGGATTTGTTGGAGTTGCACCATCAATTAACTTGGACCAATGACTTCTGTTGAAAACTTTCCAAAAAACTGTATTTGTAATAAGGTACTTATTCTTCTGAAGGAAAGAATCATATAATCATAGAACTGTAAGGGACCACGAGAGGTAATCTAGTCCAGTCCCCTGCACTCAAGGCAGGACTAAATATTATCTAGACCATCCCTGAGAGGTGTTTGTCCAACCTGCTCTTAAAAATCCCCCATGATGGAGATTCCACCACCTCCCTAGGCAATTTATTCCAGTGCTTAACTGCTCTGATGGTTAGGAAGTTTTTCCTAATGTCCAACCTAAACCCCCCTTGCTGCAATTTAAGCCCATTGCTTCTTGTCCTGTCCTCAGAGGTTAAGAAGAACAATTTTTCTCCCTCCTCCTTGTAACAATGTGCTTGAAAACTTTTCTGTCCCCTCTCAGTCTTCTCTTTTCCAAACTAAACAAACCCATCTTTTTTATATCTTCCTTCATAGATCATGTTTTCTAGACCTTTAATCATTTTTGTTGCTCTTTTCTGGACTCTCTCCAATTTGTTCACGTCTTTCCTGAAATGTGGTGCCCAGAACTGGACACAATACTCCAGTTGAGGACTAATCAGTGTGGCGTAGAGTGGAAGAATTACTTCTTGTGCCTTGCTTACAATACTCCTGCTACTACAAAAAATGCAAACATCATTCTGGGATGTAACAGCGTTATACTGTTGACTCATATTTAGCTTGTGATCCACTATGACCTCCAGATCCCTTTCTGCAGTACTTCTTCTAGGCAGTCATTTCCCATTTTGTATGTGTGCAACTGATTGTTCCTTACTAAGTGGAGTACTTTGCATTTGTCCTTATTGAATTTCATCCTATTTACTTCAGACCATTTCTCCAGTTTGTCCAGATCATTTTGAATTTTAATCCTATCCTCCAAAGCATTTGTAACCCCTCCCAGCTTGGTTTTGTCCGCAAACTTTATAAGTGTACTCTCTATGCCATTATCTAAATCATTGATGAAGATATTGAACAGAACCAGACCTAGAACTGATCCCTGCAGGACCCCCACTCATTATGCCCTTCCAGCATGACTGTGAACCACTGATAAATACTCTC
Organism: Trachemys scripta elegans; assembly: GCF_013100865.1. NCBI lineage: Eukaryota > Metazoa > Chordata > Testudines > Emydidae > Trachemys > Trachemys scripta. The sequence continues at coordinate 27,984,431 of NC_048307.1, forward strand.
TGGGAACGATTTTCCAACCAGTTATGCACCCACCTCATAGTAGCTCCATCTAGCTTGCATTTCCCTAGTTTGTTTATAAGAAGGTCATGCGAGACAGCATCAAAAGCCTTACTAAAGTCAAGATATACCATGTCTACCACTTCCCCGCATCCACAAGGCTTGTTACCCTGTCAAAGAAAGCTATTAGGTTGGTTTGACATGATTTGTTCTTGACAAATCCATGCTGACTGTTACTTATCACCTTATTATCTTCTAGATGTTTGCAAATTGATTGCTTAATTATTTGCTCCATTATCTTTCCGGGTACAGAAGTTTAGCTGACTGGTCTGTTATCCTTATTTCCTTTTTTATAGATGGGCACTATATTTGCCCTTTTCCAGTCTTCTGGAATGTTTCCCGTCTTCCATGTGATGTTTAATATCAATAAACCCTAAAGAATATAAAATTCTGCTTGTGACGTATTCATTTAAATTTTCAGGGAATATTACCAGGTAATTTTCATAGTTCTAAGCCATTTAAGTTCATGACAGGGAGCAAATACAAAAAGAAAAGAAAAAACACAGAGAAAAACAAAGCAGGCAAATAAAACTTTACATAAAGCAACTATCCTCAAACAACAATCCAGAATTTAACAGAAGAGTATTGGCATCCCAGTATCTAAATGATCAAAAACTATGCTTTTGAACAAACAGAATATCAACTGAAAGGCAAGAGTGCAAGTCATATTAAATGACCAAAAATTGTATTATTCTTCAATTGTCAAAAGAAACAGCAGTGTTATTGTGAGTTTTGATAAAACAGATCATAGAAAGTACATGATTCAATTTAAATATGGGATCAAATAAGATTTGAAAGTAAACATATATTATAAATAGCATTACCAACATTTTCAGAGGAGTACCTAAGATACCTAAAATCCATATTCATGTACCAAAAGAAGAGACTTGCATTTCAGAGGTACTGAGGACTCAGAATTTCCACTTACAACAATGAAATCATTAAAGTATGAACGTTTTGCTTAAGCAAAACACCACTGAATCATCAGTCTGTAATAAATGTGTAAAATGTAACTATTATACATTGTCTATTTAATATACACTGAAAACAAAGGACAAAAGACAAGGATGACCATGTCAGGCTGTTGACTCACAACCACTGTATATCAGTTGTAGTAGTAACTTATACTTATAACAGAAAGCATAATGACAGGTGTGAATTGGAACTAGGAATTATTTACTTTACCCCCCACTTGGGGGTGGAGGGAGAGAGAAAAATATTCTCCAATTTGTTTTAGGAAAGGCATTTCCTTGCTATTCCCCACTTCCCACCATGGGCATAAAAAGAAAAAAAAAATAGCTGCTCCATAAGAGTAAAGAAAAAACTGTTATTCAAGACTTAAATTATTACAAAAGGTGCACAGCTGTATAAGATTTAGAAAAACATAAAAAGGGTTTAGAGAAAACTTCATCACATTAAAGTTCTGAAGGTACTTTATGAGCAATACCTATCAAGTGCTTACACAAAGGCAGTGGGAACAACAATAAGAGGGGAAGCCACATCACAAGTGTGCATATTAGGGTTTAAACCATTTTATTGTCATGTCTTAACTACAGGTTTTCTAGCGTAAGAAAAATATTGTCAATGTGCCTTTTGAGCACTCAGCGTGTGTAAGAGTCATGCAGTCCAACACATTGACACTTCAGTGGGAGGTCAGATTATTGTTTTGGCACCTCTGTCATCTGCTGTCACTTCAATTCCACTTTATCAAATTAAAGGTTGCTAGATGCAGTTGAATTAAGTGGCGAGAGAAGGACACATACACAGGAGCAATTGTCATCACTTGAATTGTGAAATTCCATAATTACATGTCTGAATGACAGAAAGAACAAGAAAGTGCTAATAGGAGTGGTATTATGATCATTCAAAACATGAAACTTCCTGTTAGGACATCATATTATGTCAATCTACATACCAGGAAACAATAAGCAATTCTATTCTGATGGATTTGTATTTCTTCATGTTAGAATAGTCAGGTTTGTTGTTTTACTGCTTAAAGTTATGCTCAAAGTTGTGGTGTGAGTTTGAGTTCTCCAATGATAGACATAAGTCACTTTTTCATAAAAGCAAGTAAATCGGGGACAATTTAGATGTATTACACTAGTTAATAGCAATGAGTGAACATCAATAAATTTGGAGTTTGGGTCCAATTCACATAGGCATTCAAAAGCTTACCTCAAGTTCATCAAAACCTCAGGATTTAGTAAAGTTGTGTTGAGAATCTCATTGGAAGAGCCTTTGAAAGATTTTAAGCAGTTCTTCTCTCAACAAAAAATTCTGCAAAAAGAGCCTCTCGTGGTATTTTGTACCAGGCTGGAGTTTATAAGACGCTAGTCTCTCATTGAAGTTAACTGGAGGTTCTACTGGGAATCTTTCCATTTACACTTTAGTGGGAGTTGGGTTGGGTTCTGGACCACAACATATGATTACATGAAGTAGGTAGTTATTAATATTCCAGTATGAGAAAAAAGTAGCTTCAGATTTAGTTCATGTGTTTTTAGGGTGCAACATTACTTTGAAAAATCCGAACTTATTTCCAATTAACTGAACATAAATAATTAGTCAAAATGTTATTTATTTTAGCCACTCTTTCCCCTTCTATTTTCAATGAAATATATAGCAAGTAAAGAAATAAACAAAACACACAATTGTGAGGAGCGTGTCTAATGGTGAGAGAAGACACTAAGTTAGGAGCTCTGTGTTTTCTTCTCAGAGGTATCTATCATTCACACTGTGTGACCTTGGCTGTGTCTCCTTTCCATGCTTCTATTCCCCCACGTGTAACTTCGTTAATAATATAATTGCATTCCTCACTGGTGTTTATATTTAATGTTTGTAAAGTGCTTTGAGATCCTCTGACAGGAGGCATTAAAAAGTACAAAATATTGTCATCAATAGGCAGAGAAAGCCATTACTACACATACCACATTCCTCAAGAAGATAATTATGTCACTATGGGGAAATTTTCTAACTAACTGACCTATCACGTTATTGGCCTAATGCACACCATAAAGCCTATTACTCTCATAAACCCTCAGCACTCTGAGCACGAAAGTGTTGAATTTCTGTGTCAAGAGGCATCTCAAAAGTAGTCTCTTTGTGAACTACTTTCCTGCTGGAGGACAGAAAATGAAGTGAAATTTCTTGAGTGACCTTGAACCACTGAGCTAATAACACTTAGCTGCTAGTTAATGGTCAGCATTATGGTGCCTCCAGGGAACACTGGAGAGAATGTCATTGCAGATTCCAGCAATGGTGAGTCTATAAAAAAGGAAGTGGTCTGAATCAAACAAAAACGTAGAAACTAAACCAGGGAACAAAATGTATTTGTCAGACTGAAAATGGAATGTAATGTAATGCAACTATCTGGCACAAAACATCTTTTTAACATAGATTCTACTCAGATTGCTGTAGGTCTAATTTTTTTCTATTCCAAAACACCATCAAGAAAAAGATTGGGGTTACAATTCTGGGTCACTTTCAACCAGTGCTTAATTTATAATGAAAGAGGTTCCGGGGCTCAAGCAATTTTCTTACTTTCATAACTGACATGGCAAGCCCAGAGTTGCCAGGGCTATGAAGTCCTAGGCTTAGAGGTGCCGAGGATCAACCCTGGCACAAATTATGCACTGAATTTAAACTCATGTGTGATGGAACTGAAAGGTGACATCTTGATAAAATAGCATGGCACCACAGATTACCCAAAATACAATTTTAGAATGAACAGCTACTTTGTGCCAATCAATTGCTATATGCCTTTGACCCCAATGATAGAATAGGAAAGGAGAAGAGAAAGCATCTTAGGGCATGTCCATACCGAAGCTAGCAGGGTGCTTCTCACCTCAGGAAGACAAACACACTTTAGCTTTGCTTAAGGTTACATGCATGTTAAATGTAGCTGTGTGATCACAGTGTCACGGGCGGTGGCTTGGGATTGGCCACCCGAGTACAATCCTGCCTGATCCCCAGGACACGTAATTGGCTGGCTAGCCCAAGCTGCTGTCTGTGTCACAACAGCCACACTGCTGCTTGATGTGCTAGTCTCAAGCCAGTGTCTACCTGCCTATCCATGCTATAATCACACCTTCATTTCGCAGTGTAGACATACCCTTATGCTCAATCTCCTTTAGTATTCTTGTTCCACGTGGGGACCATAACATTCTCTCTCCTTTCCTGCAGTTGAGGCTAAAATACAGATATGTTAAAATTCTAGTAATATTGTGAATAAGTGGTTGCACTTGGACTATTTCTGAAAGAGGACATAACACTATTGGCTAGATTCTCAGCTAACATTAACAGGTGAAATACTAGTGAAGCCAGACTTCATCTGAAGTCATGCCAGCTATATAGCTGTCTCTGTATGTCCAATGTTCTGATCAAGAATAGTGGGTAGATACTATGTTCGTATGCCTTTGCCCTAGGACAAAATTTGGTTATATAAAATAGAGGGGAATTTCAATTTTTTGGGAAAGATCACGATTCTGACCTGACAAAAATTAAGTCCTGAGACATATGGATATTTCATATTACCTAACATTTTATAATAATCATGTGATGTCATCATAGGATAACACATGTAGCAATACACAAATTAGTGATGTTCTTCACATTTGCTATGGCAATCAGAGGAAGAGTTAGGGAATTTAGTCTCACCAGGGAATATGGGAAGTGGGATGTCACTACCACCTCCACAAGGCTCACAATATCTAACCAGTATGTTATGTCCAGGGTTTCATCCCCTTTCCCCTAACCCTTCTATTTAGGGGACAGAATGCAGATGGCTGCATGTGGAAGCTGTGGTATGTACATAGTCCTAGCAGGAGACCTGGAACAAAGGTATGTTTGTATGAAGTGTCGCCTTATAGTGTTACTGGAAGAAAAGATTAAGGGGCTGGAGATGCAGCTAGATACCCTGGTGGAGTTTAGGCGGGGGTTTGAGCAGCTGATGGAGGACAGACAAGGAGGGGCTGAAGGGGAATGCTCTAGGGTGCAGGAGGAGGCAGAGGCAGAAGTAGACGACAGTGAGAGGGCAATGGAAGGGGGAGAACAAGGGAAGTGGAAGCATGTGACTGTGAGAAGCAGGCCAAGGAAAAGGAGGGCCAGTGAGGGGGGATAGAACTCAGGAACAGGTTTGGGTGTTTGGATAACGAGGTGGAGGGGCAGCAGGTGGTGACAGAAGGTGGGAGGGTGAGGAAGAAGAGAAGAGCCGCTAGTCCGATAGAGAGAGGGGAGGTGTTGATGGAGACAGCGCAAAACCTGGGCCCCCAGAGGATAGAGGAAGGCCCAAGGGGGAGCATAAGAGAAGATAGGAACAGGCACAGGTCAGGACTAGAGGGGTCAGACACTAGGGTCCTAGATCACACTGTTGCCAGGCAACGGCAGGTGTATGTAATTGGAGACTCTTTACTGAGGAGATTGGACAGGCCTGTGACCAGGGAGGACCCAGAGAACAGAAGGGTGTGCTGTCTACCGGGCGCAAAGATACGCGATGTGGACCTGCGGATGAAAAGGATCCTAAAAGGAGCAGGTAAGAACCCCTTGATAATCCTTCATGTAGGAACAAATGACACAGCTAGGTTCTCGTTAGAGAGAATCAAGGGAGACTTTGCCAGCCTGGGGAAGACGCTTAAGGAGATAGAGGCTCAGATTATCTTTAGTGGGATTCTGCCTGTTCCTAGGGAAGGGCAGCAAAGGGCTGATAGAATTCTGAGAATAAATAGTTGGCTAAGGGAGTGGTGCTATAAGGAGGGCTTTGGGATGTATGGCCACTGGGAGGCCTTCGGGGACAGACAGCTGTTCTCGCGGGATGGACTTCACCTCAGTAGGGAAGGAAATAGACTTCTGGGAGGGAGGCTGGCTCATCTTATCAAAAGAGCTTTAAACTAGGCAGTTTGGGAAGACGGTTGGGAGATGTACAGTTAATCTCCACGCCAGATTCCAACATTGAAAAGGTGAGTGAGATAAGAGGAGAAATAGCCAGGGAGATGAGATTGGACATAAGAAGGAGAGGGGGGGAAGGACACAAAGAGGCCTGTAACATATAGTGTTACTAAAGGGAGACAGGCTACACAGGATACATTAGGGTGCTTATACACCAATGCAAGAAGCCTAGGTAATAAAATGGAGGAATTGGAGCTCTTGGTCCGAGAATTGCAACCAGATATCGTAGGAATAACTGAAACGTGGTGGAACGGCAGTCACGACTGGAATACAGGTATGGAGGGGTATGCGCTGTTTAGGAAAGACCGGAACAAAGTTAAAGGTGGCGGGGTGGCATTGTATGTCAATAGTGAGATAAGCTGTAAAGAAATAATAGTTGATGGAATAGATAACACAGAATCCATCTGGGCAATACTCACACTGGGTAAAAGGACTACTAGAGCCTGCCCAGGGATAGTGCTTGGGGTGTGCTATAGACCGCCGGGATCGACCCAGGATATGGATAAAGAACTATTTAATGTGTTTAGGGAAGTAAATACTAATAGAAACTGTGTAATTATGGGGGACTTTAACTTCCCGGATATAGAGTGGGAAACAAACGCTAGTAGCAATAATAGGGCTCAGATGTTCCTAGATGTGCTTGCTGATCAATTCCTCCATCAAGTGGTAACTGAACCGACGAGGGGGGAGGCCATTTTAGATTTGATTTTGGCGAGTAGTGAGGACCTCGTTGAGGAAGTGGTAGTAGGGGACAACTTGGGCTCCAGTGATCATGAGCTAATCCGGTTTAAACTAAATGGAAGGAGTAACAAAATTAAATCAAAGACTAGGGTTTATAATTTTAAAAAGGCCAATTTTAACAAATTAAGGGGACTGGTGTGGATTGGGCAAACATATTAATGAATCTTAAGGCAGATAAAGCCTGGGATTACTTTAAGTTAAAGATGCATGAGCTGTCAGAGGCCTGTATCCCACAAAAGGGAAAAAGATTACTAAGCAAGAGATTTAGACCAAGCTGGATGAGCGACCGTCTTAAAGGGGCAATTAGGAAAAAACAGAAAGCGTACAAAGAGTGGAAGAGGGGAGGGATCAGTAAGGAAACTTACCTTAGGGAAGTTAGAGAATTAGAGATAGAGTGAGAAAGGCCAAAAGCCATGTAGAGTTGGACCTAGCGAGGGGAATTAAAAGCAATAGTAAGAGGTTTTACAGCCATATAAATAGGAAGAAAGCAAAGAAAGAAGAAGTGGGACCGCTGAAGACTATAGGCGGAGAGGAGATTAAAGATAATGTAGGCGTGGCGCAATATCTCAACGAATATTTTGCATCGGTGTTTAATGAGGCCAATGAAGGGATTAGGGATACTAGCATCATGACAGAGGGGCATACAGAATGGGGGATTACCATATCCGAGGTAGAAACAAAACTAGAATGCCTTAATGGGGCTAAGTCGGGAGGACCGGACGATCTTCATCCGAGAATATTGAAGGAATTGGCACGGAAAATAGCAGGCCCATTAGCGATAATATTTAATGAATCTGTAAACTTGGGGGTGGTTCCGTTAGACTGGAGAATAGCTAATGTGGTTCCTATTTTCAAGAAAGGGAAAAAAAGTGATCCGGGTAACTACAGGCCTGTTAGCTTAACATCTGTAGTATGCAAGGTGCTGGAGAAAATTCTGAAAGAGAAAGTAGTTGAGGACCTTGAGGTTAATGGCAAGGGTGATAAATTACAACATGGTTTTACGAACGGCAGATCGTGCCAGACGAATCTGATCTCCTTCTTCGAGAAAGTAACAGACTTACTAGATAAGGGAAATGCGGTGGTCCTAATATACCTAGATTTCAGTAAAGCATTTGATACTGTATCCCATAAGGACTTATTAGTTAAACTGGAAAAGATGGGGATCGATATGAAAATCCAGAGGTGGATAAGGAATTGGTTAATGGGGAGAATGCAGCAGGTCGTATTGAAGGGTGAACTGTCAGGTTGGAGGGAGGTTACCAGTGGAGTTCCTCAAGGTTCGGTTTTGGGACCCATTTTATTTAATCTATTTATAACTGACCTTGGAGCCAATTGCAGGAGTGGACTGATAAAGTTTGCGGATGATATGAAGGTGGGAGCCGTTGCCAATTCGGAGGATAGGGATATTCTGCAGGGAGACTTGAATGAGCTTGAGAATTGGAGTATCAGAAATAGGATGAAATTTAATAGTGAAAAGTGTAAGGTGATGCATTTAGGGATGACTAAAACAATTTTAGCTACAAGCTGGGGACGCATTGGTTAGAAGTAACAGAAGAGGAGAAGGACCTAGGGGTTCTTGTAGACCGGAGGATGACTATGAGTCGACAATGTGATGTGGCGGTGAAAAAAGCCAATGCGGTCTTGGGATGCATTAGGCGAGGGATATCTAGTAGGGATAAGGAGGTGCTGCTTCCGTTGTATAAGGCGCTGGTGAGACCTCATTTGGAGTACTGTGTGCAGTTCTGGTCTCCCATGTTTAAAAAAGATGAACTCAAATTGGAACGGGTGCAGAGAAGGGCCACTAGGATGATCAGAGGAATGGAAAACCTGTCGTATGAAAAGAGACTAGAGGAGCTCGGGTTGTTTAGTCTGAGAAAACGAAGGCTGAGGGGGGATATGATTGCTCTCTTTAAATATATCAGAGGGATAAATACAAGGGAGGGAGAGGAATTATTCCAGCTTAGTACTATGTGGACACGAGAACGAATGGATATAAACTGGCCGTGGGGAAGTTTAGGCTTGAAATTAGACGAAGGTTTCTGACCGTCAGGGGGTGAAATATTGGAACGGCCTTCCGAGGGAAACGGTGGGGGCGAGGGACCAGTCTGGTTTTAAGATTAAGTTAGATAAGTTTATGGAGGGAATGGTCTAATGGTAAAACATATTAGCTGAGAAATACAGAGTAATGGAAGGTAAATAGTATAATGGCTAACAAGAGTCAGGCTGGTAACTATTGCCTACATGCTCGGGGTCTTGCTGATCGCCATATTTGGGGTCGGGAAGGAATTTTCCTCCAGGGTAGATTGGCTGAGGCCCTAGAGGTTTTTCGCCTTCCTCCGCAGCATGGGGCAGGGATCGCTAGCAGGAGGGTTCTCTGCCATTTGAAGTCACTAAAACACAGGATTTGGGGACTTCATCAGCAGAGTCAAGGGAAGGGTTGGGACGGTTTTGTGGCCTGCAGCATGCAGGGGGTCAGACCAGATGATCATAATGGTCCCTTCTGACCTTAAAGTCTATGAGTCTATGAGTCTATTTGCTATTTCCTTTGACTATATATTCAGACTTCTATTATTTGTTTTGCCTCCAGCACACTGTGGTAGCCACTGGAAAACAGGTTCCATGAAGAACAAAGTGTAGTAACCTTTGCAAAGAGGAAGCCACACAGTATGGCCAGCACCAAGGGCTCAAAGTGCATGAGTCAGAAAACATCTTCAATTTGGCTTACAATAATGAGATTTTTACAAAACTATATTTTGGGTTCTTATTATTTGGCTTCTGATGTTTAAGCCTTGAGGGGTTATGGTTCCAAACTTCTCTCTGCAACTATGAAGTTAGATATATTTTTCTTTCCATCAGAGCTGAGATTCTTTCATAGATACATGACTCAAGGAGAAGGGCTTTCAGAAAAGTACCAAATATTGTTAGATTTGGGATAAAACTGGGAGAGAGCAAGCAATGGTGGATAAAAGAGTCTCATACAAGAATCACAAAGAAAATGTATCTAGGTTGCTGGGCATACACAGACCTATAGCTCTCTGTCTTGCACAGTGAGGAATTTAGTATATAGGTTATGCCTGAATCATGTTCCAGATTAAGCAGTCCTGAGATAGAATAACTTCATGCCACTAATCATTCCCAACCTCGAGTTTTTTGTTGCAGAGAAATCAGGTTGAATCATATATAAAAGGTTCAATGCAAGTAACCAGGGAAGAAGAGAAAGATCTACATCACAAAGTAGATTAAGGCTTGATGGCTAATTAAATGTACTTTTTTTTCCATTTATAGGCTGAAATCCTGAAGGTAAAGACTAATCTCACACTTGAGAACTGCTCCCATCCACTTCAAAAGTTAGAAAACAGAAGTAACTTCAGAATGTGGGAACAGGAAGGTTGACAATCACTTCATTCAAAAGTCTCCACCTTTGAGCCAAAAATAAAACAGATGGATGGACCAGCCAACTTATCAGCTGTAATTATTCACCTAAAAATACACCTTTAAAACATGATCTTATTGTGTGCCTTCCAATACTGCTTAAAGGCTCCAACTGCATCTGGGACCCCATTGTTCCAAGGACAAAATAGGAGAGGGCTTGTGCCCCAAAGAATTTCTAGTCTAAATAGACAAGAGACTAACAGTTACAGACAAATGACAAACAAGCCATTTGTGAGACGCACACACATGGTACATTTCTTCACATAACCCTCTCACCCTCCTCTCTGAAGAGCTGCGATAGACAACTTCTTGCACTGTCCTTCACCTTCATTGACCTCCATTGGACCATACACGCTATGAAAACAAATCTTAATTCATTGGGGGTGGGTCGCCTGCAAAAAAGTCTGCTAAGGCCTACTCTCTGCCACTTCCATCCCTCGGTGTATGTGGGGAGCGGGGGTCCCCAAGCTCATTGCAAGGGTTGGGTGGCAGAAAACATTCATGTTATACCATCCAAGCATGAGAAGCAGTTTAATTTTAACCATTTCATTGGAACTGAAATATCTGGTTCTGAAATGGAAATCTAAGCATTGTCTTTACATTAAAAAAAGATGGAGTAAGTTACAGAAAAGCAAAACTAATGTCTATGTATTTTTTTTCCTGGACCACTTAATAGGGATGCTGTTTGAAAGGGCATATTTTACTATGCTAATTATTAATGATGGGTACATTTCTGAAAGTTCAGAGTTCATTCCTAGCAACCATCCTAAATTCTAGGTACCTATTCAAAGGTTATTACCATTTCTTGAGTCTTCAAAATATAATTAAAACCTCACTTCTTCAGAAGATGTCTAGCATTTCTCAGTTGGAAAGATTACACCAACACCCTTATTTTGGATATTTCTGCAAAGGAGTACCAAAATGGGGGAGTGTGTGTGTGTGTGTGTGGGAGGCACTTAACCTATTAAAATTCATAATTATTTAAAGTTTGATCCTAAAAATGGGCAGTTTCATGAGTGATTCATTGTTTTTATATAAACTGTTTTGCTCATATATATCAAAATATGTATAAACGGTTCTCTTTTAAAAACTGTCAGTTTTTGTATCATAGTTGATCCTATAAAAATTGATGGTAAAATTACAGTAGTGTGATTTTCTTAATGATTTAAAGGGTATGCTATAACTGACTTTTCAGTAATTTAATATTTCTCCTAATCAAAAGCAATATGAGATTAACATATATTTGTGTACTTAGATTGAAAGACTGAGGGCATTTTGAGCTATTCTTGTAGTGTGGAAATCATACCCATTGTTAGAGAATTAGGAAAACCAACTGTGATTCCAATCCTGTAAACACTTAAACATTCTTATCTTTACCCTCGTTAATAGTCCAAATGACTGAAATGCCTTATGACTGAAATGCCAGCACATACGAATGAAGGTGAAATTCTACTCTTTCCAAGACAAGAGAGATGTAGATCTTATTGAAATTAAACTTATAGATATCTAGTATTATTTTTTGTTATTAATTAGAAAAAAGTTCCCATTAATTAGTAATAATATGCTTCATCAGTGGTATTTTTTATTATAAAATAGGAAATAAAAGGATGCTAATGGTGCATGTCTTAACTGCACTGGATTGTTTCTGGTGCCCAACACAGATGGAATCAGAATATTTATATTCCTTCAGGCTTGGTAAACTAGCTCCTGAACTCCTACTACATGGTTTCAAGAATTCTATTGGGGGAAAAAATGTATTGTTTTTATGGAATAAGCCTGTGATATATTTATGTAATGATTCCAGGATGGGTTCTCTGAGTTTGCACCCAGGACTGAAAAGTACAGACTTTATCACGTGAGCTAAAGGAATGAACTGGTAGATAGCAGAAGTGGTAATTGGATCAGCCACTAGAGGGGAACATTAAATATTTTCTACAACAGTGTTACAGTTAGATTAAACTACTTTTTTGTTTGTTCCCCCCAACCTCCCTGAAGAGCTCAAGTTGATTCCCAAAACTTGGGGAAGATGAATAGAGAGGACAGACAGAGAAGCACAAATAGAAACATAGTTAAATATACTGTATATATTTTGGGATTTCCACTTGCAAAAACTAGGCACAGGATAACCATACCAAAGCTCTAATATAAAAAGTTTCTGAGTTGAGAGTTGTACCTGTATCAAATCAACTGATAAAGACAGCAGATAATGTCTGTTGGTTGCGATCTTGCGTGCTTCCTTCATCAAGGTCTCTCTTGATATTTGACCCAATGATGTACTCTCAAAACAATCTGGGGGTGGGCCGGCTGATTCTCTCCTCCTGTATGCTATCTACAAGTGCTCTGTGAGAGTCTGTCATGTTATGAAAAGTGCAGGAACCAAAAGCAGAAAGGCAGGAAACAGCACTAATAAAAAGCTCACTCCACTTCCCTGCCCAACAGCTCTTATGCAGCTGTAGGCAAGATGAAATCACTCCAGGAGATTCAGGGGAAGGGCAACATGACAGTAATCATATGAACGGAGGGGTGAGGAATTCACAGTGTTCCATGAGTCCCATAACATTGAAGATTGGGAGAGCTGGATTTTATTAACCTTAAGGCATCGTATTCATGACATAAGACACAGGACATCTCATCTTCTCATTCCCGCCCCGCCCCGCTCCGCTCCCTCCCCCCAGTTAATTTTTTTTCTTTCCTACTGGTCATCAAGAACTTAATCTCAAATATTAACAGACTATTGTATATAACAATGTACATCTCTGTGATGAACGGTCATGGTGTGGTGTTTAAAACTTCAGGAGACAAAACTTAAAAATGATTACATTAATCCCTCTGCAAAGGTGCCACCACAATGCGTACCAGTTAAGCCTCACGTAAGCCCTCACAATAATGGGATTTAAATGGTAGGCATAGGCTCCTTGCTGGCCATCTGCACATGGGCGAACATACCCATATAGATGAAACATCACTTTTTGTTTATTCACAGATAACACCGCTGTGATGCATCACCTCTAGTTACGATGGGTCAACACACTATAGTACACTGCAAGACACTGTTTCCAGAAAAAAGTTATTCCCATTATCAAGAAATGATATATCCTTGCTGCTAAATTACACACTATTTAAAAAAAAAATTCTACTTGTTGGCCTATCACAAAAGAACTCCTGATGAGACATAATGATTAGACCTGGAAAAATGTCTGTAAAAAAAGAAACACGTTGAATAAAATAACATAAACCGCCCTACCACTCCTTTATCCTGGTTCATTTTGTGGGGGGGTTTGCTTGCTTTGATGTTTGAAATATATTATTTCCCCACCAACACCACAGTTACAGTTTCTGATGATCAGAAATGGTTTTGCTGAAAGACCCCATAACACCTGTTCTTGTGACATTTCCAGACCAACTGTGTAGACTCAAGTTGTACAAGTATAGACTCAAACTTCTGGATGTTTATCCAAACCAAAACCAAAATCAACCATTGACCTAACAGGGAGTAATATTCAGACATGAGCACAAGTAAGGGTTAAGGAAAATTTTACAAAGAAAGTTACACATTCAAAATGTGTTTGAGTGACAGAAAGTGAGTCCCATATCAACAAGTCCCAATGCAGAAGAGTAAATTAATATAGTATTATATGATTTGATGAGTTACTGGATAAACGCAAGACCTTTAAGAGGAAAACTAGAGAGAATGTTAGAAAATCTGTACTCTGCTAACTGCTGACTTTCTTTCCCAGTGAAACATATTCAACTAATGTCTAAGTTCCTCAGGGTTAATATGGGACCGAGTTACACTGTTTGCCAGAAATGCAAAAAAAAAAAAAAATCCAGGTATTTAATTGTAGCCATCTAGCATGAGATATAGGACATAAAACCTGAATTAAAAGATGGGCTAAGTATACCTTTGTGACCACAGAGTGACACTGTTTCACCATATAAAATGTAAGTAACAAGAAAAAAATAAAGAGTAAAGCATAGTCAGATAATATACTAATGAGTTTGCAGTCTGATTTTTTTCTGGCTATGGACAGCCTACTTTTCCAACATTTGTACTATGAAAATGAACCAACAAGTTTCAGAATTTCTCCATTTTAGGAATTAAAACTCAAGCCAATGGTGTTCAAAGCTTGGTGCCTAAAGTTAAGCTCCTGAATCCATATATAAGCCTGAAGCATGTACTTAAAGTGCCCCAGTAGTCCTACGGACACACTTGGATGAGCTGGGATGAACTTGGGTGAACTGGGGCCATAAATAGAAGTGGCCTGATTTTTAGAGGTGCTGAGCACTTGCCGCTTGCACAGACTTCATATGAGGCTGCACATGCTCAGCACCTCTGAAAGTTAGGCCTCCACATTATAGGTGCCATAATACGGATTTAGCAGTCCAACATTAGTCATCCAAGTTCGAAGATGGTACAACATTAGTCATATTAATTTTAGTAGGATGCACAACCTTTCAGCTTTTATTTCATCTCTGCAAATACAGAGATCTGCAAATACAAATCTTACCATTTGTTTTCATAGTATAAGTAAAAATTATCTACCAAGCAGTTACAATATCAGAAACAGCATGACACGGTCACATAGTGCTCTGAATTGGGTGCTTTTGTCAGTATATATAATTGTCCTGCAGAAAATTGCTTCCCGCTCCCCCCCCCAAAAAAAAAGATTACAAAATACATGTAGGGTTTTCTAAATCATTGGGAACACTATGTGAAATGTATTAAGATTACAAAGTTTACATCTTATGTACCATACAAAACACATACAAATAAATCCTATAGGTACAGTGCTACAGAATGAAAAAGTACTCTGATGTGAAAATCTTCGATACAACAATCTAAAAAATGTTTTAAAGGTTTTCTCAATGAAATTCTTTCTATGAATTGATGATGGTGTTGAAATTTTGCACTGGAATAGCCTTTAATCTTCCCTCTCTGAAAACTGGGTGCAGAGACTATTTAAGATCTTCAAGCCAGTATGGGGAAGCTAACTAGTATGCCAATGAAGTGTGGTAATGAAGACAGCACAAAAACATGTTCAAGCCATCCACCTAGCTAAGACGAAGGAAAGGGCAACTACAAAAAGAAAGATCAAATAGGAAAGAGGGAAAAACTGGCAATCCAATGTAAACTGAAAATATTTTATCACTATTTACAACAAAAACAACATACCGTGACATGTGAATGGCGTTTTAGGCAGACATAAAATTAGTAATGTAAAAAAAAAAATCAAAATTTGAAGTCCCAGAATTTGTTATGCATTTTAATTTAAAAACAGCCTCTGACCTTAAAAATAATCAGAATATTAACAGCAATGAGGACAATTTAAATTTCATGTTCAGGAAGAACACATTTTTTTTTAAAACTTCTAAACAGCATAGCAAAGACATTCTTCCTTTATCTATATGAACTCTGCTATCCTTTGTTCACAGACAGCATCACTAAATGTAATCAAAAGCATTTTTGAGCTCTGCTATGGAAAGCCATTCAGAAGCAATCTGAACAGTCAGTGAAACACTGCTATATTTACTTAACCTCTAACCATGAGAATTACAACATAAGATTAGTTCTATTATGTTCAATACTCGCCTGAGTTAAATATTTAATATTCCTATCTTTAAAAAGAAAAAAAATCCTATCCTTGGTTATTACAGAAATTGTATCACCAGCAAAGCTTGATAATTCTGGTCTTCAAACATCTAACACTATTTTCAGCTGTATTTGAATACCTTACATAAATTCCTAAATATTTGCCTTTGTTTAGCTGAAAATAGGTTTTTTCCCACTCCATTACTGAGGTTACCATATCCTTCTCATATATTTCAGCAAAGGAAATGAGTTTTATAAGCTGCTGCACTACTTCCAATATTACATTACGCCATAAGCAAAAAGAAAGTTGACAAGCAGTGCTTTATAAGACTTGGGAAATAATGTATCAATTAAAAGCTAGTTTCTGAACAACAAACACGTAACAGGCAAAAATCAGACTCTTAAAAACCTGGTACAGGTTAATGGTAACTCACAGAAAGAGTTAAATATTTAATTTCTGAGGAATAAAGGAATTGTTGAAATATATTGTCTCCAACACCAATGTTCAGAAAGAATGTTTCTTTGGAAGGTGCATCAAAGAAGATTCAGAGAGTCCTGTGGCACCTTTAAGACTAACAGATGTATTGGAGCATAAGCTTTTGTGGATGAATGCCCACTTCTTCGGATGCAAGAAGTGCATAAGCATTCACCCACGAAAGCTTATGTTCCAATACATCTGTTAGTCTTAAAGGTGCCACAGGACTCTCTGTTGCTTTTTACAGATCCAGACTAACACGGCTACCCCTCTGATACTCAAAGAAGATTAACACTGTTATCTGCATTCCTTCATTTCATGGCATAATTAAAGGAATACTAAAATAATAAAGAGTTGTGGTTTCAACATGCAGTTTTGACAGGGTCATGTTAGTAACATTAGAATAAGACCTTTCTTCATTTCTCTTTCGGGTTGGAAAAGACCAATGCTCAGCTTAAGCATTTCTTCAGAAAAAAGACCTTGGTTAATGAAGTCATCAACTATCTGGTAGAAGGCACTCAATTAATATCAGTATTAAGTTTTAACAAAGCAGGATCCCTCCTAACATTGCATATTAATCAGTTTTTAAGTTAACAAATTACAATTATTACTCCTAAATCTTTTAAGGACTAGAGGTTTAGATGAAGGAGAAAAGTGAAAAAAAATAGATATGCATAGCTTTATGTACTTTCTTGGACAATTACAACCGGAAAAGATATTTTCAGAGTCAACTCAATCCTAATCATGAATTTAGCAGAGAAAGAATGCATTGCAAGGCCAGGTATTGATAAAAGATTTTGAAAAGTAATCACCTGGATATTTTGAGAATACCGTACTTATTGCAACATACTATAGTTTTCTGCAGAGAATTTATGTGATGGCGTTGTTAATAAACACTCAATACCAAGCACAATGGAAAGCAAACTTGCAATAGAGATGGCTTTTACACTGTTTGTATTATATGCTCAAACAAAATGGAGAGCTGCAATTCCCTTCAGTAGTCAAAATAATGTCCACATAATCTATATTTTCAAGGCCTAAATATATTTTCCAACATTTTTTCACATAAAGACTCATGTAAAGCTAAAAATGCACCTCAGTTAAAAACCTCAAATTTAGACAGTTTAATTTAACTTAAAATTATACTATACTAATAATGACGATTTGATAGCCTTGAAACACATTTTTTCACCAAGTGGATTAACACAAGTGGCATTAAAATTAATCACTTACTTTTCTGTCTTCTGTTTCTACACAGGAACTGCACTCTGCTTTAGTATCCTGAGAAGACAGGGTAGATGAGGAAGGGGAGGACAACAAAAATAAAAACATTGGTCAGAGAAAGAACCACTTTCACAAAGCACATACACCATGGTTATTAAAAACTCAGAAGAAAGAAAGGGTACCAAAGTTCTGAAAGCTGTTTCTCAACCCATTATCTTTTATTGCACTGAGCTTTCTTTTTTTTTGGGTGAGGGGGGAGGGGTACACACAGTATCTTTAAAGTTACAGTGTTAACTTGTAAGGGCCTTAAGTAAGCTTAATAAACTTTATTAGAAGCAGATGTCCCTTAAGCTCAAAGATAGGTTTCAAAGGTCACAAAACACAAATCTGCTCCAATACAACAAGACCAGCACAAAAAATGAAACTCTAACCTCTTTCAGTTTGTAGGGTAGGTTTGCTTTTTGTTATATTTTGAGGGAAAATAGTTTTGTTTTTTTTTTTGTTTTTTAACAATATTAAAATTTACTACTAAAGGCCAAATTAACCTCTAGCATAAGTGGAGCCAACACTATTGAAGGCAATAAATCTGTTTGCTGAGAACAGTGAGCAATCTGCCCTTAAAATGTTGACACTATTACTGTAATATCTAGTGTTGCAATATTTAGCTGTCTCATTTTTATATTAGTTGGCTACTTTATATCTTGTAGATATTCAGTTTTTGGAACTCACTGTGCAATTGACCCTTGCCTTATTATACTTGAGTATATTCAAGTCTATTGATGTTTCAGAGATGCTAGCCTTCCATTGACTTCAGTTGGAGGGTTAGATGCTCCACACACCTGAAAATCAGATCCCAAGATTATGGACTTCCTATTTCTTTATGCATGCAAGTTAAGACTCTGATTTCCATTTAAGGTCCTTCCTTCTGGCCTGTGATTGTAGTACACCTCTATCTCAATATAACACTGTCCTCAGGAGCCAAAAAATCTTACCACGTTATAGGTGAAACTGCGTTATATCGAACTTGCTTTGATCCGCCGGAGTGTGCAGCCCCGCCCCCCTAGAGCACTGCTTTACCACGTTATATCAAAATTTGTGTTATATCGGGTCGCGTTATATCGGCTAGAGGTGAAGTTTAGCCTTGTTTATGCATAGATAGTATACCTATTTGGAATTTCACAAACATTTTCAGTTTAACTATGCAGTTCTGCATTTTTATTATTTGCTAATTCTAAATATCAGGCTTCTGCTTTTACTTCACAAGATATGCACAGATAATTCACTGTATAGGTAAACCATACTCTTAATTTTATTATTTCTTCATGTAATCTTTAGTATTTGCAAACAATCTGTATAGTAAGTTTGCAGTCAACTAAAATAAATGGAGGATTAAAATTGGCAAAGTTTTGTTTGCTTTCCAAACTCACTTGTACTCTAGTTGGGTGTGTAAGGCTCCTGTCTTCATTTAATTACTGCAACATTAATGGTTTGTTGTGAAAAGTGTTGTTTGGAGCAGAGAAGGCTCAGGTAAGGGAACTTCCTGCAGGCCCTGACTTTCTTTTCCTTCTGCTTCTTCAGTCTAGCAAGTTACCCTGATGTTAGATTCTCTCCTCTAGTATACAAGTATAACCCTTCACAGAGCTGCAGTGCCTTCTCTGTTGAAGGAAAGTTGTGTAAGCTTAGAACATCTAAGTAATTTGCATAACTATTTCTTGTACACATAAATATAAGGGGACTAGTACCATTCCCTATATTTTCTTGCATATGTAATTTTCTGAGACAAGCGTAAAAATATCTCAAAAAATTGGTTAATTCAACAACATTCAAGTATAAAAACTTGAGATTTTGTTTTTGTTTTTAAATTTGTAACCATTGGTGTTTTAGTTGGTTATTCACTTTCTTCAAACAGTACTTTCAGTATGAGAAAATCTAAGACTATCCTTCCTCTGATTGTCTAGGCTATTAGCTGAAGTTACTCTGCTACAAAGTCCCACACAGCAGGTTCAAGGCTGCTGCCCGATAGTATTTTCCAGAAAATTTCCGTTCCAACAAACTTGCAGAGAGTTATGAAATAAAGCAAACCATGATCAAATTAAACCGAGAGATCTCATTTGAAAAGGCACAATGCAAAATTTCCCAAGCACCTCAAACCCCAGCTCTTTAAACCTTATCCCCCATAGCAGGTAAACAAAAACAGAAAAAAATCCAATATTTTTTTCATGGGAAAATGAGGAGAAGGAAAGGAAGAGAGATAGGTGTTTGTTTGTTTTCCCCCCCCAAAATTCCTGCAAGATTATTTGTTTTTTCAACCAAAAAATAATAAAAAAGTTTTTCTGAAGATGTTTTTCAGTAAAAATATACTGGTAAAAGGTGTTTGTTTTCAAAAGCAAACTTGGTTTCCTGAAAACAATTTTTTTAAACCCCCCAAAAAAAGGTTAATTCTGCTAACACACCTCAATCCATACCTTTAATGTTCCTTACGAGTCCCATCCTGAACATTTGTCTTGCAGACGTCATGTTATATTCCATGAAAGGTTATACTCAAGCATTTTCTTTCAACTTTGACTCATTTCAACATCTCTCTTCTCAATTTATAGAGAGAAAAGCAACATCTATCTAGTGGCAGACTTTCCTCAATTTGCCTTTAACAGAATCCACTTCAGCTTGTTCTTCTCCATTTTGCAAGCAGGGAGGATACCAAAAAAAAAACCCCAACAACCCACCACCACCACCACTTCTTCTAATATGACACTAGTGCAAGCTTCGTTAGTCAATGCTTTTCACCTGTTATCTATGTCTGACCTAGATCATCTTTTGGAGATAATGGAATGCTCTTTAACATATTTACTGCTTAATTAAAGTTGAATAATATTTCATATTACCAAGGACAAAAGTGCCTCTCTCTCACATGCTGACCCAAATTAAATAAGTGCAGAATAAAGTGGCTCACCTTAAAATCAAGATACAGCTATTGCAAACAAGTATGATGCCAAATATTGCTTTGTAAAGACCTCACAATCCTTTATTCCTCTACACCAGGGTTCTCAACCTTTTTCTTTCTGAGGCTCACACAACGTGCTAAAAAAACTCCATGGCCCACCTGTGCCACAACAACAGTTTTTCTGCATATAACAGCATAAGTGCTGGCTTGAAGTGGTTTCCATCATATACTGGGTTTGGTTCAATGGTTTTCAGCATCCCCACTATATAAATTTTTCCAGCGCCCCTCTATAAAACCAGGGCCAGCATTAGGGGATAGGGCAATTGCCAAAGGCCCCATGTTACAGGTGACCTGCAAAGCTAAGTTGCTCAGGATTTGACTTTCTGCTCTGGGCTTCAATCAGTCTAATGCTATTGCTGCTTGGTGGACCCCTGAAACCTGCTCACAGCCCCCAAGGATGGCCTCAGACCCATGGTTGAGAACTGCTGCCCTACACTGTTCCATATGCTCTTGTACTTTGTTATTTTGCCATTAGCCTTTTCCATTTTAACACCAGAATTCATAAACATCCACTAGTTAGAAGAGTCAGTATAGAACACAATAATACTACTTCACCTGCACAAAACAGAACACATCTTTCCTCTCCCTAGTAGTATACAGGAATATTTTGTGTGCCTCAGTCAGTCCCTTCCTAGGAAAGGGTGCAGTTAAACACAAGCCAGCCTAGCTGGGGAGGATTTGAGGCTTCTCAGCTGCAGGAATCAGCAACTAGTAGAAAAATGAGACTACAAAATTACTGCTACCAGAGATAAGGAGGCATATTGTCCAGTGGATAAGGAATGAGAGTTAGATAAAACTCAGATACCATCTGCATTATCACTGATCTGCTGTGTGATAATAAAACATTTAATCTCTCAGTGCTTCTTGTGAAAGAAGGGTAATGATACTCAACACACCCCAGACCTCCTTTGTAAAGCAAGTTGAGGGCTGTATAGGTGAAGTTCCAATGTTATTCAGTGGCCAACAGTACCTACTTGTATTCACTTATCTTTGAATCTCCAAAAGAAGCAGATCAGGGTGAGGACATTCTCCTGTTAGGAATCAGAAGTTGCGGCAGAGCCAGTCTCTGGGCAACCGAATTAGCACAGTTGACCTGTAGTAAGCTCTCTGAGTGTTTGGAAGAGTCATCAGACTGGCTCTTAAACTCAGCAGCAGTTCAGCAGCTGCTCAAGCATTTGTCCCATGACTGTGATAGCTCCTGTCTTGGCTCATTCCAGGTAACCCAGGCCTAAGCCATGGTTCTGTTTCCTGATTTCTATTCTGACCCTTGCTTCCAGCATCTGGCTTCTGTGCTCACCACTAAGGCTGACCACCCACACCCAGGTCACTGACAGCTCCATTATAGCTTCAGGAGCAGAGATCTTAATTGAGAATGGTGCTCAAGGACTGCAGCAACTAGAGAAACCCTTTGTTATTTTATAGTTTTTGTTAATCTTGGGTTTTTACATTTTAAAATGTTTGTCTGAATCATTTTTGGCAACTCTACCCCAGCCACCATGCAGGTGGCACCCCAGAAGGCAGTAATAGCCACTTCCAATTCTACTCTGCTAAAAATCCTGCCTTCCTGTCAGCGGCATATTATCTCCTAGGCCAACAAGGCCTAGGCCTAGGGTGGCAAATTTGCAGGGGCGGCAAATTTAAAATAGCAGCCCAGCATTTTTGTAATTGCAGCATCGTGTGCCGCGATTCTACCAATCATGATAGCGTGTATTTAAAGCACCAATGACGGCGCGACGGTGACGCCATTTAGTAAACAACATACTTGGGACTGGAGTCGCGAAAATCCTAAGCGTTAATTAACAATATGACTGGAAGGAAGAAATTAAGCGGTGCTCAGTTAAAAAAAAATGCTATACAGAAGAAAGGGAAAATGAAATGATAGCAAAATGCGCAACATTAATTCCTTTGTTGTATCAGTTAGTGCCGACAGTGAGACAGAAAAAAAAGTTGAAAGAAGTAGTGAAGTAAAAAGTGAAAATATTGGTGTTGATATTGAAAATATTGATGTGTATAAAGTACATATTAAAACTAATAAAGAAATTCCGGCTGCGGTTAGTGTTGAAGAAAATGTTCCAAATACTAGCGTATCAGAGACTACCGGGAATCATGTTGATCTGGATATCTTGGACAATACTGCAGAGATCTGCGAATCACATCAATCAGAAATTCAATCTGACATTGGAATATCTACGATAAGTGACGACCCGGTCCAATGGATATTGAATGATGCTACAATTGAGTATTTATCAATGCATGGTATTAAACAAAATATCGATACTGATTTTACTAACTCAAAAAGACAATATACTGATAAAATGCGTGTTCTAACAAAAAATGTGTTTGAACGACATCTTTTAAACGTTGAAGTAAAGCCACGGCAATATCTTGTATATTCGGAGAGCAAAGGAGACGTGTTTTGTGCCCCATGTCGATTATTCGGGGGGATCTCTAGTCTGGCGATGAGTGGATACCATGACTGGAAAAACATATCAGCTCGACTACGTGAACATGAAAATTCGACTGAACATAAAACACGTGTACTGACAATGGTGAGGAGAGGCGAGATATCCGGAAGAATTGATACGAATTTAAAATTTCAAATGGAAGAAGACATTATGTATTGGAGAAATGTGTTGAAGAGGATTGTAGCAGTGGTAAAGAAACTTTCAAGCAGAAGACTTGCATTTAGAGGTAAGGTGGAAAATCACCTTATAATGGCAATTACATGATGGCCCTTGAGCTTGTCGGAGAATTCGACCCATTTTTAGCAAGTCACATTGCACGTTATGGAAATGAAGGTCGAGGTAACGTATCTTATCTTTCATCCTATACATGTAATGAATTTATAGAATTGATGCCTTCAAATGTGATCTCAAATATTATTAAAGAAGTAAAAGAAGCCAAATATTTCTCGATAAGCGTTGACTCAACTCTCGACATATCTCATGTTGATCAATTGGCTTTTATATTGAGATATGTAAACGAAAATGGCATACCAGTAGAGAGGTTTCTTTGTTTTTTACCAAATACTGGCCACAAATCAGAACAGTTAGCTGATGCTGTACTTTCAACTTTGAATTGTTATGGATTAGATATCGCAAACTGCCGTGGCCAGTCGTACGACAATGCCACTAACATGTCTGGTGTATATAGCGGGTTGCAAGCAAGAATTAAGAATATAAATCCTTATGCAGTGTATGTGCCTTGCTCTGCGCATTCTTTAAAGCTGGTTGGAGTATGTGCAGCAGAATATTGTCAGGAAGCATTTTCATTTTTCTCAACTGTCCAACATCTTTATTCATTTTTTTCTGCCTCTACTCACCAGTGGGAGATTTTACTATCTAATTTGAAGCCAGGCAGTAAAGTAATAAAAAGATTTTCTGAGACTCGCTGGTCATCTTGAGTGGAAGCTTGTCATAATTTGAGTGAAAACTGGAATGCTATAATTAAAGCCTTAAATACAATAAAGGAAGATGCTACTAAGAAACCTGTTACATGTAATGAAGCTGCAGGTCTGCAGCAAAAACTCTATCAACTTGAGGCAGCTTTTATGGATGTATTTTGGAGCTCACTCTTGGAAAGATTTCATATAACTAGCCAAAAAGTGCAAAATGTTTATATTGATATACAGACAGTTGTAGAACTGTACAACTCACTAGTAGGATACATTAACTCTATACGGGACTTGTTTGATATGTACGAAGAGAAAGCCAAAGAAAAATCTGAAATTGAAGACTACGAATTTGACACAAAGCGAAAAAGAAAGCGTAAACTGCAAGCTGAGGAGACACACGAAGTTGAAGTGGAAATGTGTGGTAGAGATAAATTTAAAGTAGTTACCTTTTTAACAATACTAGACCTTGTATGTTCCGAATTGAAATGCAGAAGTAATGTGTATCAAGAAATTTATGGCAGATTTCAGTTTCTCTCTAACATTACCAATACTTCAACAGCAGATATAAAAGTTCATGCTAAAAAATTACAGCTATGCTACCAAGGAGATTTAGAATAATCATTCGTGAATGAGTGTCTACATTTTCTATTGTATTTGGAATGTGTCGAAATTCCTGAAAATGAAAAGAAGTCAATTAGAAGATATTGCAGCCTTCTTCGAAATCGAAACATTCATTCAGTATATCTAAATCTTGATATTACCTTCCGAATGTTTGTTTGCACACCTGCTACAAACTGTTCAGCGGAACAATCATTTTCGGCATTAAAAAGGGTGAAAAACAGGGCTAATCTCAGTGAAGAAAAATTAAACTCCCTTTTTCTCCTGACAATTGAAAAGGATCTAACAACTTCTCTGGATTATACAGAATTAATTAATAAGTTTGCCGCTCAAAGGTGTAGGTGTAAACAAATGTAATTATTTACTACTCAAATACTTTTATTTCTT
The DNA here is from genome assembly GCF_013100865.1 of Trachemys scripta elegans. Classification (NCBI taxonomy): domain Eukaryota; kingdom Metazoa; phylum Chordata; order Testudines; family Emydidae; genus Trachemys; species Trachemys scripta. The sequence goes on from NC_048307.1 coordinate 28,009,290, forward strand.
TCATTGTATCTACATAAAATAAAAAATAAATATTTGATATACACTGGACCCCTGCTTGAACGCGGCGTTTTGGATCCATGTGCGGTCCTGCGCTATAACCAAAATCGCGCTATACAGACTAAAACTAAAAACACTAAAACAAGTTTATATGGGGCCAGCCGCCAGGGGCGGCAATTATTTCAGGGCCTAGGGGCGGCAAAATCATTAATCCGCCACTGCTTCCTGAAAATAATTTCTCTGCACTGCTAGGTGAATTCCTGTAAGAAGACATTCCCTTACTACAGGAAAGAATGAATTTTAAAGGAGCAAAGATTAAAGAATACATTAGTAAAAAATTTTACATTTTTTATATCACTAAAAGGAAGCAGTGGTGTACAGGGACAATCTATGATAGGACATAATTAAGGCTCTATTTTAGACCTATAATTTACCACTTAGTAGCTGGATAGCAATCTTTAATTTATTGATTATATTTCAAAACAACAACTAGTAAGAACACTTGGACTCTTGGAAAACAAGGGGAAAATGCTGGATTCCTTTACAAGAGTATAGTTTGTACAGGTTATTCCTGATGCACACTAGTAGCAGGTGAAAAATATAAAAAAAGGCACTTTTAAAAAAAAAATTTCCTGCTGAGGACCATGCTAGTGACACAGAGAAAGCCATCTGGCACCAGCACCACAACTGCCATCTTTCCAAGATTATTCAATTTACTCTTGTCACAATTAATTTACTAAACCTGCACGGGTTTTGTTTTTGTGTGTCTGTTTGTTTTAGATGATAATATTGGTGTGTCATCCAACTCAGACCAACATTTAAGGACCCTGAGGGAATTGCTCATTTTCTGAATAATGTTGGACTCAAATTGGAAAAATGTCACTTTTGCAGAAACAAATTGTTATTGGTGTTGCGCCTTGTATCTCTGATGTCTTCTCTTAGTCTATGACCTGGCCTTTTCAAAGCTAAAGCAGTCACTACTGGTAATTTAGCTCAGACAGCAGCTATGGCAGTCGAAGTGTCAAGAGTTTTCATGTTGTTTCATGGGGCTGTGCATGCATATCTGCACCTTCAATTGCCCAAAGGAAAGGAAACACTTTCTGAGACAACTAGTATCATAATTCTCTAGACAAGTCACACCTGGCTAGTTAAAAAAAATGGTATGTTTGAATTTAAACGATTTATAAATATGCTTTCTACTTCCTACACATACCTGTTCTAAAGAACGGAGTCATGGTAGCTATTGTTGAACCTATGTTGTCAAAGCGAGTCATTTGTAAAAGGGAGGGTAGAGAATAAAGACTTTGGAGGGGGCATTCTCCACTGAGTGATATACTTAAAAATGTAGGGTGGTATTTTCCACAAGCAACAAGATAACAAAACTGATCTTCATGTCTGTCTATAAGTGTATATCAAATATCTCTAATGGAAGAGTCCTTTAAAATTTAGGAGGGATTAAACCAATAGGTGACTCTAAAATCTTCTAGGTTTTCTCAGAAAATGAAATGCTTTCTATAAAATTAGTAAACCAACCAATAGAATTTAGTAGAAAATTATATTCCTGCTATAGAATTGCTTTCTTGAATTCTATGGGTCTTTTTTATGCAAGTGATTTAGCAATAGCTGGAGTTGAGCTCCCCCCACGCCCCATCATACAGTTTAATCTGAATGCACGTTGTTCCATTATACCTCCAGTGTCAAAGCATAACAAGTACTTAGCCAATTACTTGTGATATGTTTTCAAAGTCTTTGCATGTGAAAGGAACAATATAAAAACCAAACTACTGTCTTGTTCATGGTTTTGTGCAACACCAACCAGGAATCAAAGAAACCTTATTTTTGCCATGTATCAAGAGTTGCATATAGGACAACATAAAACTCCTGAAAGTTTTACTAGTACTTAAATACAGATTCTACAAACACTTACACACAATGCTTAACTTTACAATGTGACTACACAAGACAGTAAAGAATAGAGAGTAGAATGTAGGGGATGTAATACTCATTTTAATCATTTGGACAATTTGGACTTGAATTGTTTTTGGAATTACGTATACTAAGCAGGTTTTTTTCCCCGCTCCTTTTTTGATTTTGTTAGTTTTGATGATTCATGTGGTTCAGAGGGTTTATAGTTTAAAATACTGGTCACTTTGGAGACATATCTACTGTCTTGATTTTTATCTTAGTATTTTTTATATTAACACCCTGGCCCCGCCCCTTCTTTGAGGCCCTGCCCTGTTCACGCCATCCCCCTTCCCTCCATCGCTCACTCTCCCCCACCCTCACTTGCTCGCTCATTTTCACATGTCTGGGGAGGGTCCCTTTTCAACCTGGTGTTCCGGTTGAAAACCAGACACCTGGCAACCTTATGAAATACAGAAGCAAAAGAAAGGGCCTGGTGATGTAAAAGAAAAACATCCAATGGCAGCACAAGTCTCACTCACGTTTTAACTTTGGGTTGAAGAGAAGGCTCTGAACAACTTATTTTATTTTTTATTTTATTTTATTGAAGTACAATAAGAATCAATAGAATGGACCTACTCAAATAATAAATTGTCACACTTAGAAAATTTAAAATATATGTAGATATTGTCCAATAGGTTTTGGGGAGCTTTTTTCCTGGCCAATGTGCCTCAACCCTTTACTGGAAGTACCAGCTTTAAGCAGGACAGTATGTTACTAGTAATGTACCCGGTGCTGGAAAAAATAAATATTTGAAAGTAAAAAAATAGGAAGTCAATTTTTGGGTTAGATCCTCCAATTCCTATTTGCACTGAGTAGTTCTTTAGTTACATTGAGTTCTACTTTTCTCCATGTATCACCCTATAAAAGAAAATAGAGCAAAGTGTTAGTAAAAGTGGCAAAATTATGCCCTTTAGGAGCATGTCCAATGTACGTGGAGCTGCACAAATGTAGAGGGAGACATAGTACCTGCAGGGCCGGATTTAGGGGATTGGTGGGGAGTTGCCAGTCAGTCAGTGAAATATAAGAACAAAATGAAGTGAGATCCCAGCTGCTGTTTTATTGTGTAATTGTGAACGTGTACTTGTGTTTTAAGACTTGAACTGTAAGTAGCAACTAATAAAGGACACAGAGGAAACAATTTGTTTATTTGTTTATATTTGGCATGAATAAATACAGATTTACAGATCCTAGCATGCAAATTTATCATCTTATATGACAGGGATAGATCATGCATTCAAATTGTGCATCAAAGTTGTGAAATAAGCTACAAATGCAATAAAAATAAGGTATTTAAAAGTTTAATAAATGGAAGGGGGTGATGCTAAAGATATTCCTCTCCTGGGGTACCATTTGACCTAGGACTGACCCTGGGTCCCTGCCAAAGAGTCTAAAATATAGGTCAGTGTGAGAAAGAAGTGCATTCTTTCTGGCTACTCAATCTCTCATCTGTTACATACATTATCGACACTAGCTGATGTTTTTAACAGCCACAGGAAGACCTTTCCACTAGAAACTGCACTTAGAACAAACTCATCAAGAGTCTACTAACACTGGTCTACAATTTTTGAGAAGTCGTCTGCTTCAGAGATAAAATGTGCTATTTATTATGTAGTTTGATGTGCTGAATTCAAATATGACAATTAAAACAACTGATTGACTACTGTTTCTAAGATATTTAAGTTTTTACATTTTATGTCTATGTATATTGCGTAGATAGTAGAGTTTTAATCATAAATTGTAAACCTACGTCTTTTCATGTGTTTATGGTTGCTTTACATGATAATATTTCACCTGTCCTGTTTATGTAACACCTTAAAAATCAGCAAAAGGGTTATATAAATAAAATATATTATGAAACAAAAAGCAAAAAACTATTATGTACATAGTTTAGTTCTAGTCAGTGTCTACTCAGCGCTTCTTGGCTTGTCTCTTGTATTCATTAAATGGAGTATCTCCTGTCACTGTCCAGCAATAGTCTGCAAGCATTGATGCGCTCCATTTGCCCTGATAGTGTTTCTCCATTGTTGCAATGTCCTGGTGAAATCGCTTGCCGTGCTCGTTGCTCACTGCTCCGCAGTTCGGTGGAAAAAAATCTAGATGAAAGTGCAAAAAATGTATTTTTAGTGACATGTTGCAACCAAGGCTTTTGTATGCTGTGGGGAGGTTTTCCACAAACAACCTGTAGTTGTCTGCCTTGTTGTTTCTGAGAAAATTTATTGCCACTAACTGGAAGGCTTTCCATGCCGTCTTTTCCTTGCCACGCAGTGCACGGTCAAATGCATCATCTCGAAGAAGTTCACAAATCTGAGGACCAACAAAGACACCTTCCTTTATCTTAGCTTCACTTAACCTTGGAAATTTTCCACTGAGGTACTTGAAAGCTGCTTCTGTTTTGTCAATGGCTTTGACAAAGTTCTTCATCAGACCCAGCTTGATGTGTAAGGGTGGTAACAAAATCTTCCTTGATTCAACAAGTGGTGGATGCTGAACACTTTTCCTCCCAGGCTCCAATGACTGTCGGAGTAGCCAATCTTTCTTGATGTAGTGGGAATCTCTTGCACGACTATCCCATTTGCAGAGAAAACAGCAGTACTTTGTGTATCCAGTCTGCAGACCAAGCAAAAGAGCAACAACCTTCAAATCGCCACAAGCTGCCACTGATGTTGGTCATAGTTTATGCACCTCAAAAGTTGTTTCATGTTGTCATAGGTTTCCTTCATATGGACTGCATGACCAACTGGAATTGATGGCAAAACATTGCCATTATGCAGTAAAACAGCTTTAAGACTCATCTTCGATGAATCAATGAACAATCTCCACTCATCTGGATCATGAACGATGTTGAGGGCTGCCATCACACCATCGATGTTGTTGCAGGCTACAAGATCACCTTCCATGAAGAAGAATGGGACAAAATCCTTTTGACGGTCATGGAACATGGAAACCCTAACATCACCTGCCAGGAGATTCCACTGCTGTAATCTGGAGCCCAACAGCTCTGCCTTACTCTTGGGTAGTTCCAAATCCCTGACAAGGTCATTCAGTTCACCTTGTGTTCTGAGATGTGGTTCAGAGGAGGAGGATGGGAGAAAACGTGGGTCCTGTGACATTGATGGTTCAGGACCAGAAGTTTCATCCTCTTCCTCTTCCTCTTCTGACTCAAGTGAGAATGATTCTGGTGCATCAGGAACTGGCAGTCCTTCTCCGTGGGGTACTGCGCGTATAGCTGATGGAATGTTTGGATAATGCACAGTCCACTTTTTCTTCTTTGACACACCTTTCCCAACTGGAGGCACCATGCAGAAGTAACAATTGCTGGTATGATCTGTTGGCTCTCTCCAAATCATTGGCACTGCAAAAGGCATAGATTTCCTTTTCCTGTTGAACCACTGGCGAAGATTTGTTGCACAAGTGTTGCAGCATATGTGTGGGGCCCACCTCTTGTCCTGATTTCCAATTTTGCAGCCAAAATAAAGGTGATAGGCTTTCTTAACCATAGTGGTTATACTGCGCTTTTGTGATGCAAAAGTCACATCACCACAAACATAGCAGAAGTTATCTGCACTGTTCACACAAGTACAAGGCATCTCTGCTCACTTTGGCTAAACAGAAATGTGTCCCTTTGCAAAATCAAACACTGACAAATAAGAGCACGACACTGTATGATTTCTAGAGCTGATATAGGGCAATTTGTTCAGCAGAGTGATGTAAGCTTCGTTATGATTGCATCATCCATGACTTCTAGGAATAACATGATGAAATTCATATCATGTATGATGTAATACCAGCTTCGGATTGCATCATTCATTGTTTTGCCTAAAAAGCAAGTACTGTCCAAACCCAACCATAGATTCATTCATAATTCCAGTCAAAGATGTATTTTAGTCATTTCTGGTTTAAATTGAGATCCCTTCCCTTTATAACTCACTTATCTTCCACCATTCCCAAGTCAAGGGTCATATATACTGACCCAATAGCATATCTTGAAAACTAGAGCCAATCAACAATTTTAAGCTTCATTTTCGTTCTCAGTGACCCAGAATTAGTAAAGTTTGACTACATTTATTTCAGAAGCATTTTGGCTGTAGAGCAGTGTAATCAGCCAAAATAACTTCTGGCCACTGCTGACCTGCTGTAGATTAGAATCCCCAAAATAAAAGTGCAAAACCTAGTTATCTCATTAGCACCCCCCTGAGTCCTTCCTTTCTTCAGTATGAGGAGACGACAAGATGGTGAGCAGTAGTAACTCCTAGCAGGGAGACAGTAAGCCTGACATATGCGCCATATATATAATAAATGAGGATGGAAGAATTTAAAGCTGATTCAAAGTTAAAGTTTAGGCTGCAAAATGCAAAGAAACATACATTACATGAAACATGGAATGAAACATAAAATCACACAAACGTAGGACTGGAAGGGACTTCAATAGGTCATATAGTCCAGTCCCCTGCACTAAGTCAGGACTAAGTATTATTTAGGCCATTCCTGACAGGTGTTTGTCTAACTTGTTCTTACAAAACTCCAGTGACGGAGATTCCACAATCTCCCTAGACAATTTGTTCCAGTGCTTAACTACCCTTACAATTAGAAAGATTTTCCTAATGTCTTACCTAAATCTCCCTGGCTGCAATTGAAGCCTATTACTTCTTGTCCCATCCTCAGTAGCTAAGGAGAACAATTTATCACCTGGCTCTTTATAAAAATCTTTTATATACATGAAGACTTATCCTGTATCCTCTCAGCCTTCTCTTCTTATCGACTAAACAAACCTATTTTTTCACTCTTTCCTTGTGGGTCATGTTTTCTAGACCTTTAATCATTTTTGTTGCTCTCTTCTGGACTTTCTCCAGTTTGTTCACATCTTTCCCAGAGTGTAGTGCCCAGAACTGGATACAGTACTCCAGTTGATGCCTTATCAGTGCGTAACAGAGGAGTTACGCATGTCTTGCTTAAAAGACTCCTGCTAATACATCCCAGAAATCCTGCTCTTCCATGTACTTCAAGGATGGTGTCATTCATTAGAAAATACCTAAATGCTTATATTTACCACATGATTAAATAAAATTGCTTATGCAATGCTGTTGGAGAAAACTGCTATTTCAGATATTGATATATTCTGTTTTCCCCTATAATTAGTATTCTTCTGGTCATTGTGTTTTTTATTTGCTTATTTCAGCAAAAATACAAGCTTTCTCTCTAAAAAAATAAAACAAACACCCCCAAACTCAAAAAACATAACACCTCTCTTTCCTGTCCATTTCAGTTTTTAGGGTATACTTGGGATAAATGATCCTTGTATATAAATATCTAAAAAAAATATCCACGGCTGCAGTTATAGACTTGAAACTTCATTCATTAACCTAACAAAACAACAGGATAAATATATGGATACAATTGCAGCATGTGTTGATCCCTAATAGCAATATGAATTGACTTAATATTTGCATTTTTGTATAATAGACTGTTTTAGGATTTTCTATAGATCTCATCAACACTGCATATAAGCACTTAATCAAACATAAAAAATAATAATAAACTGCAAGCCTTAGGAAATACTGCAAAAGTTGTTTGTATTAGATCTGATGGTCTCTTCTGGCCTTAAACTCTATAAATCTGACTTAATTTTTACTTCTATGAAAAAAAAATACAATAAGGAAAAATAACCTAATTCAGACTACCAGCATGAGCTGTATCCGAGAAAGAAAAGGCAATACTTACATAAGTGTAAATGTTTTGCCTCATATAAAACTTTCCGTGGTTCATTACTGCAATATCAAGAATAGTCAGCAGGTGGAAGCAAATAACTTTGCAAACTCTAGTTAAACTTTCTCATAGAAAACCAGATTTTTCATTGGACTAACTTCTGTTGGCGAGAGCAAGATGCTTTGGAGCTTGAAGTTGAGCCAATAAAAGATATTTCCTCACCCTCTTTGTCTCTCTAATATCCTGGGACTGATACGGCTACAATAATGCATACAGATTTTTTGTGTCTTCCACACATATAAAACTTTTCAGCATCCTTTTAGCAAAAGCCCAATTTACTGGGTGTTTTTCCCTTGATAAAATAAATTGACTTGACATTTCAATGTAAATAATGCAGATTTTAAAAATTATTTTAAGATTTGAATTAAAAAATGATAAATGGCAATAGATTCATATTATTGAAATGCACACAAAGATAGCTCAATAGTAGATAAAAAGTATGTAGTTATGTAATATGTGAAAAAGACAATCCAGTTTTATTTGATTGACTTTCTAAAGATACCTCTGAAGATCATAACTTTTGTAGTATAAGACGGGGCAAGAGATGATCTCTCATAACAAAGGCCCAAACCATTTCAGACAAATTAGGCCAAAACCAACAACTTAATTTCCATCCAGAAACTGACAATCATAGCAATTCTACTTATTATTTCTATCTCTAATATCAAAATGGAGCTCCCTCACACTTTAGCTGCCTATGCCATGATTTAAAACAGTTATCTAATCAGCATCTGAACCCACCATCTGATCCACAGCAATTCTCAACCAAGCACTTAGGACAACCCCAACAAAAATCCCCTCCACTACCACTCAATAAAATAAAAACCTCAGTAAGCCATTCACCCATCTAAAGCCCAAACAAATAGCTGCCCCCTAAAGGGTAACAAAAACTGGGGCTATTTTGGACCGTATAGTAAATACATTCCAAATCTGAGGACACCTCACTGAAGATCCACTACCACCTGTCATCTTCTTTTTATCTCCAGGGGACTTCATAGTTCAAAGGTGTCTGCTGATCAAGAGTGTGCTAATCTGGCATGGAGAGGTGGTCTCTCAGCTAGCCAGGACCACTTTCTGTATAAAGTACTATTTAACAAGTGGAGACACACATTCTGTGCTAGCCAACGCTTCCAAAAGGTTTTACAGACAGTGTACTCCCATTAGAATAGTATATTCTCAAGGTGAAGAGAGCATAGATAACGGATTGTAAACCCACATCGGAAAGAAGCAGCTATGCCCTTTTTGCCAAGCACAGACGGCATTACACTGTTTTACCAGAATCCAGCGCCACACAACAGAAAATGTCCCCCCCGAAGGCTGGCAGTTTGAGAGCTTTTTCCAATCACAGCTGTGATATCAAGAGGTGAGAGTCAGTCTCTCAAGTTGCCAGGTCATAAACCATTTGGGACTTTTTATAGGATAAACTTAAACTTTGTTTGAAACTCAGACAACTAGCACAGATCATGGTGCATTGGCATAACATATTCTGCATGAAGTACTGTTTAATAAGCATGCTGACATACGCTGCACTAATTCCAGCTTCTGGACATACCCCTACATGGAGCACATTATTACACTAATAGAATTGAGGTAACAAAGGCATGGATAACTGCATCAAGGTCCATATCTGAAAGACTCTTCTCACTAGGTGCAGATAGAAAAAATGTTGTTGCTACAGCTGCTGCTACAGCATCCAAAGTAGTAGAGGCCTAACGAGAGCCTCAGATTTCAAACCTGTGTAACAAAGAGAAGCTGTACTCCCTCTTCAGTCAGAAGCTCTGATTGCTTTCCCCATCTACCAATATTATATTTTCCCCCTGGATTATGGTGCAACCAGTTATTGCTCTTCTACACCCCAATAATCAGTCAGCATTGCGCCGGGTCATTCAACAATATCAGCCAGGTTGCACAAAAGGGATATTTACACTCTATGCTACCAATATAATGAGGACATTGCAACCCATTATCTCCTTTCCCAAACCCTCCCAGTGGCCTCACATACTAGTCAAATAGGAGGGGTGACAAATTAAAGGCAGATGGGTAATCTACACTCTCAGACCTTTCACTAATAAAATAGTTAAGACAATCAAACAGTCTGTCCACTCCTGCTAAGAGCCACAGATAGATCCAAAACAAATGGCATTAGCTGATTATCTTCTCCTACTTCTAGAAGTAGATCAGTGTCTAATGCCACCAGCACTGTTTATCTTCTATAATCTGAATGACTGTGTTCAATGAAAACTGAGGACTTCAAATTCCACGTATATATTCTTAGTAGCAGCACAGAGATACCAAGATAATGCATGCCTTAGAGGAGAGATACCCCCAGAATTTCTATTCCAAAAGTTTCCTGACTACCTCTCCTTCTCCCCACTGCTCCCCCACCCCAAAAATATTTTGCCTCAGCAAGACTGTTGAAGTGTCAAGAGAAATTTCCTTGAGCACTGGCACCAGCTGGCACCTTCCTGCAAAAAGGCAGCAATGCCAATCTCAACCAACAACAGAGCCAGTGTACACTAGAATGCAGAATTAAGATGAATGTTCAGCTTTTACAATTCATTTCCTGTCTCTCTGTGTGTTTGATGCACACTTATTTCTGCATTCACAAGTTTTTTTCAAGGAATATGAGTGACTAGATTGTGGCATAATACATATTTTTTCTGTGTCTTACTTTTACCAACTTGAGTTTTTATCTGCTAGGTGTGCATTTTTTAAAAAGCAGAACACTAGAGAATCACAACATATACAATGTAACACATAGGGCAGAGACCTTTGAAAACAGATGATAAATTCTGGGATTCTTCTCAAAGTGTTATCTCTGGGCCCTAAGTAGAGTGCTTCATTTTTTATATTAACCTCTGGTTATTAGGTGCCTGATAAATTTAAAGGCCCCACTGACTGCCTCCACTACTGTTCATGTCTTTCCCAAGCAGCAGCTACCTGAAATAGACAAAATTCTCCCCACAGTGTACTGAGTAGCAGCAGTAAACATTACTAGAGTGCTGTGTTAGTTTCATTGTGCTGCTGCTTGGGAGTCAGGAGGAAGAACAGAGACATAGGAGACGTCTTCAGACCAAGAAACACAGCACAGCACTGTTGTATTTTTGATTCACATTTAAAAGATTACGGTCATAAAATCTAGAAGCATTTTTTAAAGGAAAACTTCATTTTGAAGAAATTAATGGCGTATGATACCAGCTCACCAGGGCCAAAGCACATTTCTCAATCCCTTGAAAAGTAGTTTGCAGTTTTCTCAGCTGTGAAGCACTTAAGATACATCAGAGCCAGGATCCTTCCTGCACAATCTCCAAAACGCAGAGAAATTTTTCCACTCTCTTCCCACTTTACAAGGCATGCCCTTGCCTCAGGCTCCGTGCACCTTACAAAGTTTTGCTATGCAGCTAAGTTAGCCAAACATGCATAGTGAACAAATCTTAGCAGCACACTTTAGATACCTAACTAAAATAGGCTCAGTACATGGTTTTCAAAGGCTAATAACTTGGTTAAATCAAAACCATTTTTTGATAAACACAAATGGCACTGCTCCTCAATGAGGGCTATTATTTCTTTTTTAGCTATAGTTATACTGGTTAATTCAATTTTTAGTCCCCAGCCAGTATAGCTGTGAAGTCCTCAAAAACTTTGCCAGAATTAATTTATAAGAGGGAAAAGAATATATTTTTTCTACTATCCCATCACTTTAAAAAAGCAAACTTTGTTCTAACGTGCCAAAAAAATTCACCTTTTGGCAGAGACCAATTTCAGAACATATGAGCCTAAAAGGTATAGGTGTTAGAATGTTGAGCTACTGAATATGAGTTTAGAAAATGAAAAGATATGATCATGCAACCTTGACTTCAGCTGCCGCTCCCACTGCCACTATAATTTAACCAAAGACATGTATATACATAGAACTCTGACAGGTATGATCCTATCTACCCATTTATCATTCACAATAACTATAATAGAGCAAGTGAATGACAGAGGGCAAACAATGATTAAAATATACAATACACTATTTCTTGACCAAGAGAAAAAGATATGAATTAAAAATATATGTGTAATCCTATTGGTGTACATACAAAATGTTAGTTAGGTGAGCTGAATACCAATAGTTTGTTTACTAATAAGAATTTTTTGCTTCATCACAGCAAGAACTTAACAGGGACGCTTACAATTAACTGTTGAATATAATTAGCATTATTACACACAAATACTAAAACAAATTATAAGAATCACTGTTTTAAAGTAAATATGTAGAAACACATTCCTCCCCCCCCTTATTTAAATAACCAATGTTTATTTCATGGATATGTCCTCAGTCAACAAGGAGATGAAAAAAAAAATCTGTAACTACTGTGCTTCAGAAAAAGAGTTCCTCTACTGCCAAGGACCCAGCTTCTGCTTTTATCTACATAAGGGTGCAGAATTCCAAACAAGCTGCCTTAACAGCTGCACATTGATGAAACTTCTATTCCTTTGGAAATTTAAAGCTATGGACAAACTTACATTCTTTACTGAAATGTAAAGTATAAATTAAAAGAACACAAAAATTCCAAATCATTTTTAAAGTGTGCTCCCATTATATTCCACCTGGAAATAAAGAACCCAAGCCATTGCTGTTTTTCTGTGACATGCCAAAAGTTATCAATTGTTACAAAGAACCAATACAACACACATAATAAATTAATCTCTAGTACATTCCAATGAAACTGTTTGCTAGCACTTTCATACTCACTTAACGGGCTGTGTTTGAAACTTAAACTACAAATTCTCTGATTTAGTAGTCACAAATTTTCTTATTTCCTGTTCAGCCTGAAACAGTGGAGCATTTGGTATTTTTAACCATGTATTTTCCATCAGGCAAAGACATATCTAGAATATGTTCAGTGATGTCACAATTAATACAAAAAGCAACCTTTTGAGCTTTGAGACCAAAACAAAATGTTATGCAATCATTTATTGGTGCATTTTTCACTTTACAATTTGCATTCAGTACATATATACGGTAGTGTCAGGAAAGCAAAGGAACATAGCTGATGGATCCGATCCTGAACTATGCTATGTGTTCTCAACTCTCACTGACTGCAGTGGGAAACAAGAGCAGAAAGGAACCTGCAGAATCAGGTCCAATATTAGAAAGCCAACATGATTTGAATGTTAAATTTCACTATCATATTTACATTTTTGATCTGTGAACAAAAGATAAGACGACAAAAACAACAATACCACCTTTGCATGAAATTATGATAAAAACATCCCACTTCTTCTAGAGGAATAATAAAAATACCATTATGTCTTGTCAGAGCTGGAGATACAGGCATGATAATGAAAGGATTATAGTGATATTTTCCAATTACATTGTACTGTTTCCCTAAGTTTCCAAAGTTTCCTACTTTTAAAAATGTAAATTCAACTCCACCTCACCCAGAAATCACATCCTGTGGATCAATATTGACTCCCACATGGGTCACGAGTGGGGCTGGGACCTTTTGATCTACTGCACAGGCCTCTGTCATTGACTTAATGAACTAAATGGTAGCAGTCATAGGCTGTTATCCACCATATGGATCCGCCACTAAAAGGAGATGAGACACATTTTTGCACCCTATCCCATTTTCTTCCTGCTCTTGCCCCTCTACCAGCCTGTCATATTCATCCTCTACTCCTGTTCCATTCTCCTCTCCCACCCGCCAGAAAACTTTTCCTCATTCACCCTCTGCTCCTGTCACTTCCCTTGAACCAAACCTTTTGACTGTTCACCTGTCTGCATTTCAGTCAGGTTACTTCTTTCTTCTTTTCCAAGCTGCTTGGGCACTAGTATAGGGAGCACTGAGAGCACAGGAAAGACAGCATCCCTGCTCTCATTTCTCAGGCATTACACCACATCATCCTCTGGAAGTGAAGATTAGCAACTGCGGGAAAAAAGGTGATCAGCCCCAGGCTTGGATATGCTCAGTCACTCTCTCAGTGTGGTACACAGTCAGTGAAGATGGAATGTTCAGATAATTTTGCTGCCAGCCACTAGCACCCATCTACTGAACATGTGCAAATAAGTACTTTGATTGGGTTATAATTTGGCCAAATTTAAGAAGACTTCCACATAGAAAGCAAAAGGCACCTCTCTGACCCCAGAGCTATTCCCTTGCAAAAAGTTCCTACTCTAAAGCACAGAAGTGACAGTTTCTTAAAGACACAATTTTAAGAATATTTTAATATTAGCATAACTTGTTTTTGCTGAAACTTTCCAAAAATATTCAGCCTGAGGATGGAAAACATAAGCCCAAATGGTTTTAAAAACTGGTAAAGTTATAAGTAACTGAAAACAAGATCTTATAATGGATAGTATTAGTCAACCTTAACTTAGGCGTTGTCCCCAGTTCTGCCTCTCAGTATAAAACACACATATTACAAATCCTCTCCCTGACCCTAATTATTATTAGTGATATAGCATGAGTGACACAGTCAGGTATAGCTAATCAAATTATGTAACCTTTAGAATAATACTCACGCTTTTTCTCCATCAGTATTTTGTTCACCAAAAGGGGCTGAAGACAACCATTTGTTCACATTGTAAAATCATGAAGCAAAGCTAACACCATAATGTCTTCTGCCTCTTCAACCATACCAGTATTATACTCTCAGTGGGTGAAATACATACTTGACAGGGAGGGCCAGTGCAAGGCTCGATAAACTGGCTCAACATTCAGGTTTCAGAGTAACAGCCGTGTTAGTCTGTATCCGCAAAAAGAAGAACAGGAGTACTTGTGGCACCTTAGAGACTAACAAATTTATTAGAGCATAAGCTTTCGTGGACTACAGCCCACTTCTTCGGATGCATACATTGTAGCTTCTACACCACAGGCATGCCAAAGAAGAAGTCTCTGCAGTGGCAATTTGTGAGGCAGCAATGGAAGTGGGTCAGGACAAGCTAGGATGTAGCCAAGGGATCTGTGTTTACATAGACACAGAAACACTAATATGTTGAGCAGACAACAGAGAGAGCTGCAGCTGCTGTTAAAATGTAGTGCCTGGAGCAGCACCCTGAAAAAGCCGGGAAAGAGTTCGGGAAGGTTGGTTGATTTGCCTTCCCCAAGTCCCCAGCACTTCATCGATATGTAGTCTAATTATTTTGACTTTATATGGATTGACTTTCACGTAATATATCTTTCAGAGAGGGCAGTGAGTATCTTAAAATATCTCAAAATACAAGTCATGTACAACACTTTTACACCCAAATTCTGATAGCTGAAAAAGAACAAAAAAGTATATGTGTTTTTGGTACATTAAAAGTGTTATCATAGGATAGTCTTCAGCAGTGATATTTAAATTTATTAAGGCACTGGGCAGCCTCTCACTTATCTCGGAGTTGGGTTTATTTTGTTCTGGTAGTTGATATTTCAACGTCATCCATATCCTCAACTATACTGATCCCTGGGAAGCAATATTTCCTGTCATTATAACCTTGGTTTTGTGCATTACTTTGTGGCAGAAAATGGAGAGTAGCTCTTCCCGCAAGATTAAGTAACCAACTCTTCATTCCAGAAAAGGAAACCATTGTCTGTGAGCCTTAAATAATCTTATTTTGGCATGGTAGTCACCCAATATCTTTGCTTCTGCCATCTCAACAGATGCTTAACTAGCCTGTCATTTTTTCCCCATGATTGGACTGTTAAACATTTATTAAAAAACTATACCCAGGAGAAGAGAAACTCATATCATTATCATCAGTGTTTTTACAAACAGAACTTCTTCACTCTCTATCCTGAATAACTATTTCCCTAATTTCCAGTTGGTGTCTGCTGCATGCTGCAATGTTGACCAATTTTAATTATGCAGTGATGTAGATCGAACGCTTATTGTGTCTCGGCTCCTAGTAGGTACCACTATTGGGATGGTTTATTTTATTTCCAATACTGATTCACAAACATATTTTTAACAAAATTTTAATTAGAAGATTTAAATTAAACTATTTTTAATGAAAAAGATGTCAATTAATTCATCCCTGTCTTTCAGGATGTTTATCCATTTTGTGGAACTTTTTATTTTTACTATTACCCTTATTATTATTATTATAGATGGGGCTCCTAGCACCATCTATTCAAGTTGAAGACATATCCTATTATTATGGCCCTATCAAATTCATGGCCATGAAAAATGCATCACAGATCCTGAAATCTGGTGTCCCACCCCGAAATCTGGTCTTTTGTGTGCTTTTACACTATACTATATAGATTTCACAGGGGAGACCAGCATTTCTCAAATTGGGGGACCTGACCCCAAAGGGATTTGCAGGGGGTTTGCAAGGTTATTTTAGGGGGGTTGCAGGATTGCCACTCTTACTTCTGTGCTGTCTTTAGAGCTGGGAGGCCAAAAAGTGGTGGCTGTTGGCCAGGTGCCCAGCTCTAAAGGCAGCACCTTGCCAGCAGCAGCATAGAAGTAAGGGTGGCAATACCATAACATGCCATCCTTACTTCTGTGCTGCTGCTGGGGGCGGTTCTGCCTTCAGAGCTGGGCTCGCAGCCAAGAGCTGCTGCTCTCCAGCTGCCCAGCTCTGAAGGCAGCACCACCACCAGCAGTAATGTAGAAATAAGGGTAGCAGTACTGCAACCCCTCCTACAATAGCCTTGCAACCCCCCCCCCCACAACTCCTTTTTGGGTCAGGACCCCTATAATTACAACACCATGAAATTTCAGATTAAAATAGCTGAAATAATTAAAGTTACAATTTTTAAAATCCTATGGCTGTGAAATTGACCAAAAATGGACCGTGAATTGGGTAGGGCCCTACCTATTATATTAGGTCATGTTCAGTTGCTTATAACTTTGCCAAACTTTAACCTTTTGGGCTGAAATTTTCCGTGCTGTCTCTTCTATGCTGTCAATGACCTCTCTGCTGGATCTAAACAGAGTAGAGAAGGAAGCTGTCCGATTTGAATGCAGAGGGGCCAAGAGCTGGACTTGCTGTGGGTGCTGTCAGGGGAAGTAGAATGGGATAAGGAACTTGAGGGCAAGGGAGTGGAAATGGGGTTGTAAGATGGTAGATGGGGAGGTGGGGCAGAGACCAGGACTAAGAGTTCTGAGGACTAGGACTGTTTTAAGAAGAAGACTCAGATGGGGAGACTACAACTGTTTGGGCAAGGAGACTGGGAATTGGGGCAGGACTGGGAGCAGGAACTGCAGGCAGGGGTATGAGATTTGTTGGGGAAAGAGCCTGGCACTGGGATGAGAAAATTGAGAATTAGAGACTGAAACAGGTTAAATGAGATGAATGGGACTGGGATGAGAAGTCAGGGTAGAAAAGAGACAGCACTGGAATAAGGATGGTCTAAAAGAAAAGGCATAACAGGTGGATAAGACAAATGTGGGCAGACTGGAAGGAATGGGGTAACAATTCTTCAATGGTCAATAGTAATGATCACAACTTTCTATCTGCCAAGGAAAGACTGCCTTTCTCTAGCTGCAAAAAATAACAACAAAACCATTTGGGGGGGGGGGGGAGTGCTGTTACTTAGAAGCTTCATACACTGGGCTAATTTCCATAGCTAACATCTTTTCCAGGGTACATCAGAGTTGAGCAAATAGTATTGTCAACTTCAGAGTTAAATTTAAATTATGTATAAAGCAGAAATTCAAGGCAACTCCATCCTATCAGCATTTGAAGGGCCCCTGGAAATATTTTAATTATATTTTAAAGTTCAGCACAATCAACACTAACTTATCAATAGGATGAAAGATGAATATCACGACTCAACTAAAGGCTATGAATTTGACTTTTATTTAAATGTTCCGAGGAGGGGATCAGGGGAAGTCATAGGTTATAAGAGTAAAATTCATATTTTCTTCCTGCTTTCAACTCTTTGATCTTATATGCCATATGTTTAAGTTCTGTACTGGCATTTTACCTGATCATAACATTGCTGTGAGCACCAAGTTAACTGTTGTGATATTTTTAGAAATATAGCCTTAGACCGACAAATGACTTGCTAGTATGAAACAAGAAAAGATATTTCTAATTCACAGTGTACAGCACCAAATTTAGGTCCAAGTCCACATAAACCAAGTTTGATAGAATGGACGGTATCTAAAAGATGGTACTTTATACTCATCAAAATTATTTTAATCTAAAAAATTATAACTCTTTTGATATTAGCACCAAAAATGAGTTGCCATTTATCTGACTTGCAAGAGAAATAGAACAAGCAACCCTTTAGGGGAAGAAATCAGCTTACATGCACATAGACTTCAGTCTAAGCAAGTTGTATGAAAAAAAAAGTTTTTCAAACATTAACATGACACTTATAGGGGTCCAAAGGTGCTTTTAACTGCTGTGGATTGCGGGAAGAGGGAAGGAAGCAAATAAGATACATATTTGGACAGAGATGCTGTAATAAAAGACGTTATAAACAGAATGGCTGAAAAAGAGCCAGGAACAAACTTCCTCCTAAATGCTGAACCTGAGAACACATTGCTGATCCTATGCCAATATAGAAGATGACATCCTAGTAATTCAGGCTGCTCACACCTAAACTTCCAAGTAATTTAAGAGTATAACTGAAAGGCTTCCAAGCAGGTGTGCATGGTATTGTTATTATCATCATCATCATCATTTGTATTACTGAAGTGCCCAGGAGCCCTAGTCAGAGACCAGGACAGCATTGTGGTAGGTGCTGTACAAATTTTATCTCAGCACTGTGCCAGCTGACCACAGCTGGGGCCCAAAGAACACAATGTCTCTGGGTGGTGTTGGGTAACTAATTAATTATCAGTAGCACTGTTATTTGTATCCTGGGAGCACCTACAATCCCAATCAGGGTTGGGGCCCACTAGTGGTAGCCACTGTACAAACAGCTCCCATTGGCCTGGAGCAGCGAACCGTGGCCACTGGGAGCCGCGATCAGCCGAACCTGCGGACGCGGCAGGTAAACAAACCGGCCCGGCCCACCAGGGGCTTTCCCTAAACAAGTGGTGGAACAAGTTTGGGAACCACTGTAGTATAAGAAGAGCTGCAGAGCCAGAGTGAGGGCGGTTCCTTGCTAGAGCTGGAGGAGAATGGATAGTGCTCCAGGCTGGCTGCTGAGACGCCACGAGAACAAGACCATGAGGTAAGGGTGAAGAATGTGTGGGAGCCACAGGGAAGTGGCCCAGGGAATTAGAGCAGCAACACAGTTCATTTAAAAAGACATTGCAGATGGCTGCTATCTATAGGGTTCCTGGGCTGGGACTGGGAGTAGAGAGCGGCCCAGGATCTGCCCCCCTACCAGCCACTGGGACAGTGGCCAGGACTTTGAGACACCCCAGAAGGGGGACTGAACTGTAGTGTCCCAGCTGAAGAGCTGAGGCCGTAAAGGCCCTGAACGGGCGAAGATATTGCTGCTAGGGAAGGAACTCTGGGACACTGCTCTATTCTGGAGCAGGGACAAACTGAAAGAGACATTACAGCGGGCACTGAGAGGCCCTTGTTGGACTTTTACCCTGCAAGGGGTTTGTGTTGCTTTTATCTCACAGAAAGACTGTGTATGACTTGGCCGGAGGGCTGAGACAGCGAAGACCCACCACAAACAGGTAGAGAGAGTGAAGGCACACGCACTTGACCAGGGGGGGCGCTCGTGATAGGTGAGTGCAACCCCATTACAGGCTGGAATAAACAAAACTCTAACAATTATTTATTAACTAAAATAAAATTGAGACTTGTACATGATTTATATCACATATATAGGGCCCTACCAAATTCACAGTCATGGAAAAACATGTCACGGACCATGAAATCTGATCGTCTACTGTGAAATCTGTTCTTTTTGTGATTTTACCCTATACTATACAGATGTCACGTGGGAGAGCAGTGTTTCTCAAAAGGAAGTTGCAGGGGGATCACAAGGTTATTTTACGGGGGTTGCGGTATTGCCACCTTTACTTCTGCACTGCCTTCAGAGCTGGGGGGCCGGAGAGTGGTGGTTGTTTGCCAAGCACCCAGCTCTGAAGCCTGTGCCCAACCAGCAGCAGCACAGAAGTAGAGGGAGGCAATACCATACCATGCCATCCTTACTTCTGAGCTGCTGCTGGTGCCTCTGCCTTCAGAGCTGGACTCCCAGCCTGCAGCCGTCGCTCTCTGGCTGCCCAGCTCTGAAGGCCGCACCACCACCACCAGCACAGAAGTAAGGGTAGCAGTACCGCACCCCCCACCTAACAATAAGCTTGCAACCCCACCCTACAACTCTTTTTTGGGTCAAGACCCCTACATTTGTAATGCCATGAAATTTCAGATTTAAATAACTGAAATAATGCAATTTATGAGTTTTAAAATCCTATGATCATGAAGTTGACCAAAATTAGGGTTACCATATTTTGTGCCTCCAAATGGAGGACACTCCACGGGGCCCCGGCCCCGCCCCCCGCCCCGCCCACGCCCCCGCCCCAACTCCGCCCCCTCCCCAAAGTCTCCGCCCCCTCCCCTGCTTCCCGCGAACATTTAATTCGCGGGAAGCCTGAAGCAGGTA
>NC_048307.1:28029784-28080211 GCF_013100865.1 Trachemys scripta elegans
AGCGGCGCGGGCCCGGACCGGCTCCCGGCACCGCGCCCCCTGCTCCCCGCCCGGCCCCGCGCCCGGCCCGGCACTGCGACCCCGGCCCCGCACCGGCCCCGGCCAAAGAGGCCCCGGCCGAGCCCTCCCTCCCTCCCGATTTTCCCGGACATGCCCGGCTTTTGGGGATTTCCCCCCGGACGGGGATTTGAGCCCCCAAAAGCCGGACATGTCCGGGAAAATCCGGACGTATGGTAACCCTACCAAAATGGACTGTGAATTTGGTAGGGCTCTACACATACATTTACTTTTATAGCTGTTATTGTAGTAATGTTAAAATATTTAAATATGATGGCTCCATGAATTTCAGAAGCTCCTTAGGTAAGCTACAGACACCCTAGAAAAAAGATACTAGATGCAGATGCAATTAAAAAATTGGCAGAGGGCTGCAACTTCAATAAGCTGATAGTAAAGAAAGTAAACTGATTAAATCACTCCTCTCCTGAAACTCCACAGGGAACACTTGAAGTTTGAATAATCTCAGAGCTAAGCATCATTAGGGAAAACTGTGTTCAGTAGCAGAGACAGGCACTTGAGCTATTCAGAAGTGATAGGGCCTGAAAAAATGGAAATACAGAGCTTCCCACACCCTCCTTGCAGCAACTAAGAGAATGGGGAAAAGGAGTATAGCGGAAACACTTTCTTTACAACATCCCAAAAGCAGAGAGTAGAGGATCAGCCTTCCAAAAGTAAGGAACTCATGCTCTTCTTAATTGTACCTGGGAACCATCCAGCCTACTTTTAGAGCTTCAGCAGAGCTCTCAGGAGTAAAGGATTACTAGATTACCCCTGAATGCCCAAGGCAAACATGCCAGCAGAAATATTTCTCCATGGGTCTTACCATGATTGCTGGGCAGTTCTAAATGGAAGAGACAATTGTGCCCCTTTGGGCTTGGGTTGTTTGTTTCTAACACACCTTCATCAGAGCTCGGTGCAGCTACTGACTCCCCAGATTCCCAAAAGAGATTCTTAAACCTTCACCTGCACCAAGGAAAGGCAAAGATTATTCATCTAGTTTACTCCAACAACCACATCTTGCTTCAGGCCCCGCTGGAGACAAAAGGCATAACCAGGATTACAGTTTACTTCTGGGGGAATTCTGCACGACTGCGTGCACATATTTCATGTGCCGTGCATATTTTTATTTATTTATCTGCTGAAAAGTTGCTGCAGTTCTGCCTTTTGCCGAACAGAGGGCACTGTGGTGGTAAAACACAGTCACTCCTGGCCAGCTCCAGCCAAAATAGGGAAGAGAAAGAGCCTGCCTCCTTCACAGGGATATGAGGGAGGGAGGTGCAGGGACACATGGACAGAGGGGGGAAGGGGTTGGCTGAGTGGAGACACAGAGACACCTGGGGATGGTGATGCAGGGCCACAGGGACATAAGGGGAGGGGACTGGCTGGGGGGGTGCAGGGACACATGGGGATGGGGAAGGGTGTAGGGCCACATGGGGCAGGAGGTGACTGAGTGGTGGCACAGAGACATATAGGGGGAGGGGATGCACAGACACATGGAGACAGGGGGAGGGGGAGCAGGGCCAAATGGGGATGGGGTTCAATGACACATGGGGATGCAGGGACACATGGGACAGGAGCAGATGTGCCTGACTGCATGGGAGAGGCTAGGGCTCAGCCAGGGTCTGCATGGGAGGCACTCCCTAACAATCTCTCCCTGCACTCCTGAAAAAAACCCGTTCCATACTTTTCCAACCCATGCCCAACAACCCTTCAAGTTCATACCCAGACTCTTTCCCAGCAATTACTTCCCTCTTCCTCAGCTCCTCCATTACCCTGACTCCCCTAAGCCTTTGCACTGCTTCTGAGGGGTGTGGGAAATAGAGTTCTGTGTTGCAGTTTAAATGAATTATTACTCAGAGTTCTGTATTAATATGCCTAGTAAGGAATCTTTTTTGTTAAAAAAAAAAAAATTCCTGAATCTTTTCTGTCGTCTGTATGGTTACAGACATACTTGCTGACAGGTGTTTTGAAATAAACTACCAAAATAATTGAAACTGGTGTGGTTATAATGAGTTATTTTGACAAAATATTCAGAATTTTAAAATGTGTGCAGAATTTTAAAATTTTTGGTGCAGAATTTCCCCAGGAATAACAGTTGTATTACACAGTTCGTGCATATATGGAATTCATTTGATAGGGGAGTTAACCTAGAAATGGTCCTGTAATTAAATTTACACTCTGTGCTGAAATCGCCAACATGACAGAGTTCAGGCAATAACTACATTTTGCCATCTTTCTCAGAAACACACCACTTTGGGCTCTGTATTTCAAGGAGAAGCAATTAAGAAACTTGCAGCATAAGCACTGAGAGCTTGGACCACCACATTAGCAGACACTGTACCTACTACTGCACCTCTAAGCTTTTCAGATTTTGTTTGGCTCATCTTTACAACTACTAGTATACAAATAAACCACTGTACTGTAATGCATCAGCAATGAGGATGTGCCATTTAGGAGTGATTCCATTTATTAAATGACTCTACCATCCCTTCAGCTTTTATTCAATTAAATATCAAAATATGCTCTAGACATTGGAGTGTTTAAAGATATTTCTGACTATTGTAAGCCCTATGATATTAATACTTAGAATAAGCACTTTTCTGGTTGCAAAAGCTATTGAATCAAATCTCCACCCTAACTTGTTTCCTTCTGTACATTAGTATTTTACTATGAATCCAATAGCTGTCCTATATTTTTCTTATTGAAAATGTAGAACCGCTATTATTTTGCCCCAAATGGCAGCTTCCTAAAATTAATGGCACTTTAAGCCATAGACATTAATGCTTCATTAATACAAAACACAATTTGTGCTCTAATGGCCATGAATATTTAAATTCAGAACTTCATACTCCCAGAGGAGAACAGGCAATCAGATGGAAGTGACAACATCATGCATTCTTAGATGATGATAATGTAGAAATCACAAAACCACTAGAAATACAGTGAAAGCATCATTAAAAAATGGGACATTTACCATCTTCACCAGTTATATTTACTGTAGTGTCTTATTCTGATAAACACAGTAGGTGCCTTGTACTGTGGCACAGTAAATGTGTACCCACACACTAGTGCCATATATCTCACTGGTGTCTCTCTTTCCATGTACAGCCATGAACTATTAAATAGGATTCTGGTCTAATTCCACCCTTCCACTTATGAACAAGGTTGAAGAAATTGATACTGATTTGGTATCAATGAAGATTTAGACAAATAGGTTTGCCTCAAACACCAATCCTGTTATGATGGACTATTAATTATAACAATGCAAGTAGGCATGAACAACACATTTCTGTGGGGAAAAATGTGCTCAGTCCTGCAGTAGCATAAAAAAAAAATCACTTGTTTCTTATCACATCAGCATAAATGTATGTATAAAAGATACAGTCCAGAATTATATATAAAATATGTCCCAATGGAATTACTTCTCCTTCTTCCTTTCTTACCAGACAGCAACAGCAAAACCCCTTTGAAAAAAAAATCATTTGGTAAATCATGCTGAGGGCTTGTCTATACATGGGGTTATTCAGGAATAACTATTCAGGAGTAGCTTTGAAAGTAGATTAATCTAAACAGCAGTAAGGCACTCCTGTTCACAAACAGGGTTGTTCAGTGATAGCTACTCTGCTTTAAATTCACACCTTAAATTCAACCTTGTTCATCTGAATTAACTGTCGAATGTATACAAGCTCTAGCCCCTCCCCGCCCCCTTAAAATGCTGCTTTATCAATTACCCAGCATTGGGAATTCACTGATTATGAAATATTGGCTAGACTAATTCTGCAACATATTCTGTTCACTATAGCTCAAATTTGTAAAGATATACAGGTATTGCTGAGCTCAGCTTTAAAATGCCTAATTGATTTAGGAGCCTAAACCTCATTATCAAAAGGGATTTAGGCATTAGAAGCCAAATTGACAGGATTTTGGCTCCTAAGTGTCTAAAGCCCTTTAAAAATGAGGCTTAGCTCCTAACTCACGGTATGTCTACACCACGAAATTAGGTCAATTTTATAGAAGTCGATTTTTAAAAATCGATTTTATACAGTCAATTGCGTATGTCCACACTAAGCGCTTTAAGTCAGCTGAGTGCGTCCTCACTACCATGGCTAGCATCGACTCATAGAGCAGTGCACTGTGGGTAACTATTCCACAGTTCCCGCAGTTTCTGATGCCCATTGGAATTCTGGGTTAAGCTCCCAATGCCTGATGGGGCAAAAACATCGTCATGGGTGGTTTTGGGTACATGTCGTCAGTCACTCCTCCCACCATGAAAGCAAGGCAGACAATCGTTTTGCACCTTTTTTCCTGGGTTACCCATGCAGACACCATACCACAGCAAGCATGGAGCCCACTCAGCTCACTGTCAATGCTGCTGTTGTGGGCAAGTCTACTGTGGGGGCTGCTGTGATCCAAGTAGCCAATGCAATCATTGACGTTCTGTTATCAAGGGTAGTGACTCTGGGAAATGTGCGGGCCTTTTTAGATTTTAGGTGCATCATATTCCTGTCCTTTGTCACTGGTGAAGAAGTCTTGCAGCCATACAGTCCAGTCCGGTCAGCGCTGTAACACCCCATAGTACTTGTGTGGTTGACACATGTAACAGCTCCAGGGCTCTTACTTTTTTGCCTTGGCTGAGGTACCTTGCCCTACCTGGACCTCCACGCATTCGACACAGAAACACCTGCAGCAGCTGGCTTTGCTACACAGCAGCAGCCCCTTGCCTTTGCAGCTGATGGACTGCTAACCGTCCTCGTCGGACATGTAACTTGGCCAGGGGTTCTGGGAACTTCTTCCCTGCCCAGCTCCTAGCAACCTCCAATGCATGGTGTATGGCTCCACCACTTCCACTGCAACTCTGCTCTCTTGCAACTCTGCTCTCCTGCTCCCCAGCGACAAGCTCAGGGGATCCATTCTGGTCCTCCTGCGTGCTGCTGATGGACTGCTAACCATCCTCGTCCACTGCTTCCACTGCAACTCTGCTCTCCTGCTCAGGGGATCCGTTCATGAAGCCTGGACAGTAGTAAGGAGCAGTTCAATTATAGGCTGAGCATTTGCAAAATGGTGGTAGAATGTGCCTTTGGACGTTTAAAAGCTCGCTGGCGCTGTTGGTTAGACCTTCGCGCTACCAACATTCCCATTGTTATTACAGCTTGCTATGTACTCCATAATATCTGTGAGAATAAGGAGGAGACGTTTATGGCGGGGTGGGAGGTTGAGGCAAATCGCCTGGCATCAGATTTTGAGCAGCCAGACACCAGGGCGATTAGGAGACACAGCAAGGTGCGCTGCGCATCAGAGAGGCTTTGAAAACCAGTTTCATGACTGGCCAGGCTTCGGTGTGACAGTTGTGTGTGTTTCTCCTTGATGCAAACCCGCCCCCTTTGTTTATTTTAATTCCCTGTAAGCCAACCACCCTCCCCCCATCGAAATAAAGGAACTATTGTTTTGAAACCATGCATTCTTTCTTTATTAATAAAAAAAATGAGATAACGGACAAGGTAGCCTAGGTGGGGTGGGGGAGGAGGGAAGGACAAGGCCACATTGCTTATTGTAGCCACACTAAAAATCAAACTGTTTGAATGACAGCCTTTTGTTGCTTGGGCCATCCTCTGGAGTGGAATGCCTAGGTGCTTGGAGCTTCCCCCTCTCCCCCACGTTCTTGGGCATCTGGGTGAGGCGGTGGTTATACAGTGGATGCCGTGGGAGTCTGTGCTCTCGTTGGCTTTCCTGCAGCTCCAACAGATGCTTCATCATATCTGTTTGCTCCCACATTAGCCTCAGCATCGCGTCTTGCCTCCGCTCTTCACACTCACTTAATTCTTTCCTGGCCTCTGCCACTGAATGCCTCCTTGCATTAAGCTGTGCCCTATCAGTGCGGGAGGACTGCATGAGCTCAGAAAACATGTCATTGCGATTTTGTTTTTTTCACCTTCTAATCTGCGATAACCTCAGGGACGGAGATGATAGGGGGAGCGTAGAAACATTCTACACTCTATGATTCTGGGGGGACTGCATGGTCACCTGTGCTGCTGAGTTTGCCACACTGACCAAACAGGAAATTAAATTCAAAAGTTCCTGGGGCTTTTCCTGTGTACGTGGCTAGTGCATCGGAGTTCAAAGTGCTGTCCAGAGCGGTCCAATGGAGCACTCTGGGATAACTCACGGAGGCCAATACCGTCGATTTGCGTCCGCACGACCCCAAATTCAACCCAGCAAAGTCGATTTTAGTGCTACTTCCCTCGTCAGACAGGAATACAGAAGTCGATTTTAAGAGCCCTTTAGGTCGACGGAACGGGGTTGTTTGTTTGGATGCAGTCATTTTTAAATCGACCTAACGCAGCTAAATTCCACCTAACCCCCTACTGTAGACCAGGCCTCAGTTAGGCGCTGCAGTTCTGAGCTCAGCCACACTTTTACACTTTACAAATTTGGACTTATGTCTCTTCCTCAATAGTGCCCCAAACTTATATGTACTTTACACTAACTATTATTCGCACAAATACATATTAGTTTTATTTTTCTATTCCAGAAATAGTTTTAAACACTCAGGACTACCGAGAAATATATAACAGTACAGCAGAACACTGAGGACTTCCATCCACAATGTCACCAACAGACTTATTTCACATATACTAAATTCAAGTTTACAAAAGACAAACCAACCCCCATTCCACAAATACCCTAGAGCTTTTAATAATATTAGAGAATGGCTAATGAGCAAGTCAAAGAAATGTGAATACAATGCTTATTAAAGCAAAAAAGTTTAAAATATTTTAAAATACCCATTCTAAAGAATTGGTAGCAATGTACTTTTCCTTTTAAACTAAGAGTAAATAATGTGATTAAAATAAGGAGAATCCTTAAGATGTGTCTGGAAACAGTGTGTCTGAAAACAGGGTTTGCTTATGAACAAAGCACTCCTAATTCTCGTTAGAATCCTGAAAAAATAAGCAAATTACTTTAAATTTGCCAAAAGTACTGGGAAGTGATACATGTTGGTAACATAGCCAAAATGACAAATCCAATCTCTCTAAATAGCTAAAACCCCCGTATCTGCATGTGGCATATGATGATACAATACCCTATAGGATGACAGCAGAACAAGGAAACAAAACATAAATAAAGCTAAGAGACCTCTCTCAAACTACTCATGTCTTCAAGCAATTAACAGGTCACTGTTTGGTTAGTTAAGAAATGATCCATTTATAGTAACCCTAATCCACATTCTTTCAGCAGCAGCCAAAGACTTGCTAAAATGACAGAAAGCGATTCATATGTCGCCAACTTCATTAGCTCGTTCTCAATTTAGTACACCATGTCAGAGCAACAATCCTTTCACTAATCCCATCAAGAGGATTTTTTTTTAACTTCCATCTCTCATAGACTCAGATAGAAGAATCAAATACTGAATAATACATTCAGTGAGTTACTTAATTAGCAGGGTGAAGGTGAAACTGAAACAGCTGAGTCAAATAATGAGATGTCAAGCATAGCAGCTTAGACCATCGAGGGATCTGAAAGCGTTCTTCCTGTCAGAAAAAAAAAAAAACAAAACCCACAGGATTTTTCAAACAGATGACATTAAGGGGTTTAATTTTTCCATTTCAGTCCCTTTGAAATCGTCAGTTTGGGAAAAAAGGAAAAATGAACTGAAAAAAGTGGTTAACTGGAAATTACTACGTATGTAGTAAATGCCATTAAATAAGTTAGACTTGGTTATTTTACAAAGTTAAGGTCAGTTTAAAATAAAACAATAACATTTTAAATGGAAGTTAAATAGAAAGCCCAATGCTCAGAGAAAGTAGCACTCTGCACCATAATTTAAGGAGAGAGTCTATTTTTCTATACAACACATCAAATGGTTGATCAAAATTTTCATTGGTCTATTAATTAGGCTGAGTTAATTCCCTGAGTTGTCTTCCTTAGTTATAAAATAATCTGTTTATTCCCCCTTAACATTAGTTGCAGAGTCATGTAATCAGACATTTATCACAATCTGAACTAGTTAATTAATGCTTGCTTTATCTCTATGTTTGGACAGTCAAAGGACCAGCTTAATGCCTGCCCTGTATCCCTTGATGCAGATGTTGACAGTTGACACATCACATTTCTCCCTTTCCCACTCTAAAGGAATTCTCCCCATCTAAAGGGCTTCCCCCACACAGGAGCCCCCACAAGAGACCATGGCAAATGGAATCATGACATCATTGTACAGGATACTCATCTCAAAGTGCAATTCAGCAGCAGTTCTACATTTACAGCTGTAACAGTTCAGGGTAACTGCACCTTTATCCTCTCTCCATGGTCTCTTCAGTGCACCCACTCTATGCTCCTGGTTCCTCAGCTGCCATCTCTCTTGTGTGATGATATATGCATCTCTCTCTCTCGACCAGAGTTTTTTTCCAGACTGCACAGTTCCCTGCCTACATATGATATTCCCAGCAAGCCAGACTCCCTAAATAGCCCAGCATATGCACTTTGCTTTCTCTTCAAAGGCTATAAACATTTGTAATTGTCAGCAGTCACAAGCTACCACACAGCTCTTTCTCAGCAAGCACATTTATTCTTAAGGTGAAAGCATTATGGAGAAAACATATAAAAACAATACAAATTCCTATATGCATGCCAAAAGCTTACCAGAGGTCACCCATCAGTCTTATGGTGCCCCAGTAGGCCAAAGTCCTTTCAATCTTCCCTGGAAGAATTGGGAACCCCCTTGGACAGAAGGTCCTGTCCGTTTCCTGGATCAGAAAGAAGGCCGAGTCAGTTAAAACTCAGGCTATTTATCCAAAAGTCCTTTCTTTGTCTGTTGGTTTCTGGAGAATCCAGTCTGAACCAGTATATGTAAGCCTTTCCAGATGGTGCTACCTGTCTGGAGGTGTTACAACCTGAGTGAATTTGCCTAATCACCCCCCACTGTCCTTAGTTCCTGGAGGGTTATGGTCACCCTCTCCCATGGAATTGCATATAATTACTGGCCCATAATGATACATAAATGCATGCAGTAAGCTCTCCCAAAGATATTGCAGGAAATTGCCATATCAGTAACAACAGCTTTTATTTCCAAAGCAATAAATGGGTGTTTTGGCTCCTTTTGGTAGTGTTCCCAACAGACACTGGGGCACCATTGTACTAGGTGCTATACACACAGTAAGAGGAAGTCCCTGCCCTGAAAAGCTTACAATCTAGATCAAACCACAGAGGTGTGTTTGTGATATGGGAACTGGGACTCCCCCAACTCGTTTCATATAGGGGCTGCTAAATATCTATTAGATGGGAACAACTTTTAACTCTTGCTGAGCTAGGCAGGATTCATAATAGTGACTTACAGATGAAAGGCTCCAACACTCATTAGCAACAGCTCCAGACCCACCAGAGTATTAATGTTATACCTTTCAGAATGAGGCTTCTTTCTGATCTTTTTGGAGCTTATACAGGCAGGGTCTCCCACTCTGGACAAATTGGCAAAATCTCCCATGTGCTGCTCTCAATCCCAAACACACACACAGTCTGCCACACACTGTTTTTAAAGAGACAGCTCCCGTTAACCCATATACAAACACTAAAATATATACAAAAATAAAACTGAACATCCAAAT
Source organism: Trachemys scripta elegans (assembly GCF_013100865.1). Classification (NCBI taxonomy): domain Eukaryota; kingdom Metazoa; phylum Chordata; order Testudines; family Emydidae; genus Trachemys; species Trachemys scripta. The sequence goes on from NC_048307.1 coordinate 28,039,441, forward strand.
CATCTTCCAAATACATTATTTGGCAATATAAAATCATTCTAACAGTTACTTCAGGGTTCTTGCACTAATAGAGTTGCCCACCCTCCAGGATTGCCCTGGAGTCTCCACGAATTAAAGATGAATATTTAATTAAAGTTATGTCATGTGATGAAACCTCCAGGAATATGTCCAGCCAAAATTGCAACCCTATGCACTAACTTTTATATATATATTGAGATTTTCTTTGACTCCTACAGGGGTCAGTGGAAGGATCTGATTCCATAATCTTCACACTTCAATTTTTGACTACAGGAGTACCTGAGTGGGTGGGTGAGGAAACCATGCTGCTTTCTCTTTGTAGATTAGCCTATACAAGGGAATACACTCACACCCAATAGATTCTTGAGTTCTATTCCTGGCTCTGAAAGCAGATTGTGATCTAATGATTTAAAAGTGTATTGCCAAATGCAACCAAACCCTTTTTTAGGTCACCTGCAGGGACTGAACCCACAACCTCTGGATGTAAAAAACATGCACTGTCTATCATTTGAGCCAAAGAACCATTTTTTTATATATTAAAGCACCAATAGAGGCATAAACCTCTATAACAAAGATTTTCAAAAGTAACTACTGGTTTTGGATGGCTCCATTTTTAGTGCTTAACCTGTGACATCTTAAAGGGACTGAATTTTCAGAGAGTAGATGCTCAACTTTCTGAATATTGGGCTCTTCTCAGATGCCTCAAGTTTGGTACACAGAAATTGAGGTACTCAGGATAAGAAAGGGTTACTCACCATCTCGTAACTGTTGTTCTTCGAGATATGTTGTTCATGTCCATTCCAAGAAGGTGTGTGCACGCCATGTGCACGCCAGCCGGAAAATTTTACCATAGCAGCGTCCGTAGGGTTGGCTCCTGCGCCCCCTTTATGGCGCTATATATAGGGGCCAGCTGACCCCCCACCGCCTCAGTTTCTTCTTGCCAATACTCCGACAGAGAGGTAGGAGGGTGGGTATTGGAATGGACATGAACAACACATCTCGAAGAACAACAGTTACGAGAAGGTGAGTAACCGTTTCTTCTTCTTCGAGTGATTATTCATGAGCATTCCAAGCAGGTGACTCACAAGCCCAAGTCTAGGTGGTGGAGTCGGAGGTCACTGCAGACTGGAGGACTGCGTGGCCAAATGCAGCATCCTCCCTAGCGTGGTGCGTAATGGCGTAGTGAGCTGTAAAGGTGTGGATCGAGGACCAGGTGGCCGCTCTACAAATTTCCTGTGTTGGGGTGTGGGCCCAGAACGCAGCTGAAGAGGCCTGTGCTCTTGTGGAGTGGGCCGTGATAGGCGGGGCTGGTACATTGGCCTGACTGTAGCACACCTGGATGCAGGTTCTGATTCAAGCTGAGATCCTCTGTGACGTGACCGGGAGCCCCTTCCTACTGTCGGCCACAGCGACGAAAAGTTGGGTCGACTTCCTGAAGGGTCTCGTCCTTTCTATATAGAACGCGAGAGTCATGCAACCATCCAGAGAATGCAGTCTCCGCTCCTTAGCCGAAGGAGTGCGGTTTGGGATAAAACACAGGGAGAAAAATGTCTTGACCCATGTGAAAAGGGGAAACCACCTTAGGTAGGAACGCAGGGTGTGGCCTGAGTTGGACCTTGTCCTTGTGGAAGACGGTGTATGGAGGCTCGGATGCCAGAGCTCTGAATTCCGATACTCTCCGTGCTGAGGTGATAGCCACCAAGAACGCGACCTTATATGAGAGGTATAACAGCGAGCATGAAGCCAGTGGCTCGAATGGGGGCCCCGTGAGGACAGACAGGACCAAATTGAGGTCCCAAGCAGGGACAGGTTGACGGATATGCGGGAACAATCTGTCAAGACCCTTAAGGAATCGTCCCACAAGTGGGTTTGCAAACACTGAGGTCCCTCCCTCCCCAGGGTGGAATGCGGATATTGTAGCAAGGTGTACTCGAATCGATGAGAGAGTTAGTCCCAGGTGTCTCAGATGTAGCAAATAGTCCAAGATGAGAGGGATCGGGGCGAGCAAGGGGGACTGACCGCGTTGTGTAACCCAGAGGGAGAAGCGCTTCCACTTGGCCAAATACGTAGACCTTATCGAGGGCTTCCTGCTGCCCAACAGGATCTGTCTGACCTGATGGGAGCATTGTAACTCCAGTGGGTTTAGCCATGGAGCATCCAAGCTGTAAGGTGGAGCGACTCCAGGTTCGGGTGAAGGAGGCGACCGCGATCCTGCGTGATCAAGTCCGGTAGTAGGGGCAACCTGAGCGGAACCTTCGTAGACATGTGTAGGAGAGACGCGTACCAATGCTGGAGCGGCCAAGCAGGAGCTATGAGGATGAGTCGAGCGTGATCTCTGCGGGCCTTGAGGATCACCTTGTGAATCAAGGGAATCGGGGGGAAGGCGTAAAGCAGCCCATCTGCCCAAGAGAGGAGAAACGCATCTGACAGGGATCCCTGACTGCGTCCCATGAGGGAGCAGAATTGACGACACTTCCTGTTCTTGTTGGAAGCAAACAAGTCTACCTGGGGATGACCCCAGAGTCGGAAAATTGAGAGAACTACATCCCAGCGGATAGACCACTCGTGACCCTTTATTCAGGTGAATTACGTTCTGTACACAAAAGTCCCATAATGCCTGGGCCTCCTGGCAAAGGGGAGAGGAGTGAGCACCACCCTGTTTGTTGATATAAAACATCGTTGGAGTATTGTCTGTGAGGACAGAAACGCACTTGCCCGCGAGCTGGGACTTGAATGCGAGGTGTACCGCTCGTAATTCCCTGACATTGATGTGCAATGAAAGATCCTCCCTTGACCAAAGACCTTGGGTCCGGAGGTGGCCCAGATGTGCACCCCACCCCTGATCCGACGCATCCGTTACCAGGGTCAGGGAGGGCTCTGGTTCGAGGAAAGGAACCCCCGCGCAGACCACCCATGGGTCGAGCCACCATTGGAGGGAGTCCAACACCGGACGAGGTAACGTCAGCACTGAGTCTAGGGAGTCCCTGACTGGCCGATAAACCAAGATTGGAGAGGGCGGAGTCTGAGCCTGGCGTGTCTGACGACATAGGTACATGCTGCCATGTGCCCTAGTAATTTGAGGCAGCTTCTTACTGTGGTGGTAGGGTAAGATTGGAGGCCAAGAATGATGTTGGACAAAGTTCGGAATCTGGCCTTCGGAAGATATGCTCTGGCTTGTGTCGAGTCCAGAAGTGCTCCTATGAATTCAATTCTTTGTGTTGGAGAAAGAGTGGACTTGGCCTCGTTGAGTAAGAGGCCGAGGGAGCTAAAGGTGTGCCTGATGAAGACCACCTCAGCCTTCACGAGAGCCTTGGTCCTGCCCTTGATGAGCCAATTGTCCAGGTAAGGGAATACCTGGATCCCTTGCCTGCGGAGGAAGGCTGCCACGACTGCCATGCACTTTGTGAAGACCCTTGGGGCTGCTGATAGACCGAAGGGTAGAACCGTGAACTGTAGATGCATGTTGCCGATGAGAAACCTGAGATAACGCCTGCGGTGAGGGATTATCGCGATATGGAAGTATGCATCCTTTAAGTCGAGGGCGGCACACCAGTCTCCTGAATCCAGGGAAGGAATGATGGAGGACAGGGAGACCATGCGGAACTTCTTGACAAACTTGTTGAGACGCCGCAAGTCCAGAATAGGTCTGAGGCCCCCTTTCACTTTTGGTATTAGGAAATATTGAGACTAGAAGCCCTTGCCCCGTAGTTCTCGAGGCACCTCCTTCACTGCCCCTGCTGTAAGGAGGGACTGAACTTCTTGAAGGAGAAGTTGCTTGTGAGAGGGGTCCCTGAAGAGGGACGGGGAGGGGGGCTGGTGGGGCGGGAGGGTGGAAAACTGGATAGAATAGCCCTCCTCTACCGTGCGAAGCACCCAAGCATCTGACGTGATCCAGGCCCACACACGATAGAAGGGGGACAGACGTGATGAAAAGGTAAGGTTGGGAGGATCCAGAGATCTGTCCGGTAGGCCGTCCTCGACCGAACCCTCAAAATGGTGGTCTAGGCCCCTATGGAGGCCTTGGTTGGGTAGAAGACTGGCCGAAGGGCTGCTGTTGTTGCCTCCTCCTGCCAGTCTGCGGTCTTCTGCGCACGGCATCACCTCGATTTTGAGGTTGATACGGACGCGGGGCCTGCAGTGGCCTAAACTGCCTACGCTGAGTAACAGGGGTGTGTAGGCCTAAAGAACGGAGGGTGGTCCGCGAGTCCTTTAGGCTATGGAGCTGTTTGTCTGTCTTTTCTGAGAAAAGCATGGGCTCTTCAAAGGGTAAGTCCTGTATAGTTTGTTAAACTTCAAGAGGAAGGCCGGAAACTTGAAGCCAGGCTCCGCGCCTCATGACGAGACCAGTAGCCAGTGTGCGCGAGGCCGAATCGGCTGCATCGAAGGCTGCCTGAAGGGAAGCTCGAGTAACTAATCTGCCCTCCTCGACAAGGGCCGAGAACTCGGTTCGTGAATCCTGCGGGAGGAGGTCTGCAAACCTAGACAAAGCCGAGCACGTGTTGTGTCCATACCGGCTCACTATGGCCTGCTGATTGGCAATACGCAACTGTAGGCCCCCCCGTTGAATAGACCTTGCGTCCGAAGAGGTCCAACTTTTTAGTTTCTCTATTTTTAGGAGTGGATCCCTGAAAACCTTGTCGCTCCCTCTGGTTGGCTGCATCCACCACTAGGGAGTCCGGCGGGGGGTGCGTATAAAGATGTTCATAGCCCTTGGTTGGGACAAAATACTGCCTCTCAGTCTTTTTGGCTGTAGGGGCCAATGAGGCTGGAGTTTGCCACAAGGTACGGGTTGTGTCCACAATGGTTTTTATGAGGGGTAGGGCTACCCTAGATTGGCCTGACGGGGTCAGGATATCAATTACAGGATCGGTGTCCACCTCAATCTGTTCCGTCTGTATCGAGAGGCTCTGGGCCACTCGAGTAAGGAGCTGTTGGAGGAGTCTATTATCCTCTAAAGCCGGAGCAGCCGAAGTTCCCGCTACTGCCTCATCCGGAGATGAAGAGGAAGATGTCCCAAGTAGCTAACCTTCATCTACCATGTCTCCCTCTGTAAGGGCCTGCGGCACATGGTACTCCGGCTGTGTGGCCGGTGCGGGCTCAAGATGCAGCATCGCAGCCGGTACCAGGGTCGCCACCGAACGCCGAGGAGTGCTGGGCGGGTGCCTGCGCTGAAGGAAGCAAAGCCCCTGTCGGTGCCGTTGTTTGACTTGGGGGTGCCGTAATGCCTTGTGGCACACTCCTGTCGGATGGCGGTGCCGGTTGTGGTGGCATTAGCGGCGGTGCCGCAGACGCTGAGGAGACGGAAGCGGTTCGTGAGCGGGACCCGTACGCCTGACCCACCGACTGATGGTAGGCCCATGGCATCCAGAACGGCCACTGAGGAGGTGGTTGCCACTCCTGCTGCTGATGCCACCGTGGCGGGAACAGTTGGCACTCCTACGGGAGGACGATCTGCTCCTTGATCTGTTAGAACGGTAGGAGTCCGCCTCCGAGTCAGAAGTGTCTGAATAGGAGGACATCGGAGGAGCGGTAGCCACAGTCGCCGGCTGGGGTGCTCGCGCCGGTGCCGCTACCGTGGTGCCGCGTGGAGAGTGCAGTGAGCGCATCGCTGGTTTACCCCTAGAGTGATGCTGGAGCCCGGCAGCAGCCGGAGGTTCTCTGCACCGGTGCGGCGACGCCGGAACCGGAAGGTTCAAGAGGTCTGAGGCGGCCTCGAACGCCTCAGGCGTCGATGGGAGTCGGACCTCCTCCATCAAGTCCGGGGATCTATGCCGTTCCGGACTTGACCTTGCTCTCTCCGGGGCGGGAGTCAACGGGATGGCCGGATGGGTCTGCGGTGCGGGTTGCCCCATAACAATCATGGGCTGCGCCCAACCTTTAGAGTCCCGGTGGGGAGATTGTTCGGTCCGCGGCCTGTTCTTTTTAGCCGGCGAAGGGGAGCGGCGTCTTGTCGAAGACGATTTCTTATGCACTGACTCTCTCCGGTGCTGGGGTTTTGGGGCCTTGGCCCCATGACCTATCTCCAGTGCCTGGGCACTGCACACCGAGGATGAAGTGCTGGGTGCCGGCTCTGAAGGTCCGGGATCTGATTGCGGCCAGAGTGCCGCCTCCATTAGGAGGACTTTAAGTCTCTGCTCTCTATCCTTGAGAGTCCTGGGGCGAAAAGCCCTGCAGATAGGACACCTGTCCCTTTGATGGACCTCCCCGAGGCACCGTAAGCACGAAGAGTGCGGATCACTTTTCGGCATAAACTTCCTGCAGTCCTGGCAGAGTTTGAACCCTGGGGACCCAGGCATGCCCCAGTGGGGTGACGAAAAGTTGGGGAAAACCCCCCCAGCTGATTCCTAACTATCTAATACTAACACTATCCACTAACTAATAAACTATGTGCAAAAACTATAGAACACTGCCATGATTGCTAAAGAGCAAGAGAAGTTCCAGCCAGCCATCACCTGTGGTAAGAAAGAACTGAGGCGGTGGAGGGTCGGCTGGCCCCTATATACAGCGCCATAAAGGCGCCACTCCAGGGGGCGCCGGAGCCAACCCTATGGACGCTGCTATGGTAAAATCTTCCGGCTGGCGTGCACGCGGTGCGCACACACCTGCTTGGAATGCACATGAACAATCACTCGAAGAAGAACTAGCCATTTTTGTTGTGCAGCTGCTAAAGGAAACATAGAGCCACACTGTTAGGTGTTAGTCACAGAAGCATCTAATTTACCAAGTTCTTTCCAAAGACTGTGCAAAGCAGATGAGACTTGGCTCTGTTATATTAGAGACCTGGATTTTATTCTCAGCTCTGTCTCAAGTTACACTGTGAAAGCACTCAGTTATTTTATCTGTGATATATATGAATAATAGTTATTCCTCCAAGAGGCTGCCCTTGGCTCATACTATGAGATGGGAAGTATGTAGAAACATTAACAACACTCAATGGAAGAGCTAAAAATAGAATTCACAGTTTCCGTCTCCCAATGTGATGTATGCCTACATTCTATTATAAAATGGTTAATAGCCTCTTCAAGTTTCAGTACAATTGGCAAAAGGAAACTGAATATACATCCCTGAAGGTTACAACAATACCTTTTCTGTTCAACCAAGAAGTAGCTCACTTTACCTATGACTTCAAGAATACCAATCCTCTTTAACCCACCATAACAGCCTTTTGTTTAGGTCAAATAATTTCAAAAGGGGGAGAAAACAGTTACAAAGTCTGATTAGGGTAAATTTGATTGCTTATCTATTGGCAAGTTGGCCGCTCATAATGATTAGCCGTCTACAGAATTAATAAATGTAATACAAAAGTAGTTAAAACAGGGAAGGAAGCTTCCAAAGTTGGAATTTGGAGATTCAATTTGTCAGAGCCTGGTAGCCTTTTTTATTTTGCTTCCTCTTTTAAAGAGTCTTTGCTGCCTTTATGCTACCATATTTGTAATGACTTCTTTCTCAATTTACTTACATATACTACAGCACTCACACTTCAGGGAAATAGGCCTATGTGTTTAAGCTTCAAATGCTTTGCATTATGTAGCTAACTCCCTTTGGCTCTCCCTTTAAAATTATAACTGGAGTTCAGTATCTCCAGCTGTTGACATCTGCTCTACAAGTATCTATACAACTGTTATAATGCAACTTGAATATGCATTGCTGAAGGTTGTAACAGTACCTTTAGTATAATATCAGTATTAATAGATGCCTCTGTTACTTTAATAAACAGACACCATCTGGGTTAATTTTGTATTTGCTTATTTCACTGTTTCCTTTTTCCTCTTTTTTTTTTTAGTTTTTTCCTTAGGTATTGCAAAAACTGAAAATCAAATAAATTGTGTTTAACTGTGTAAAATGCAATAGTGCGATAGCTTGCTCACTTGTTTCTTCCATTACAATAATAATGGGAAATTTAATTTCTTAATTAAATTAATGGTGCAAAGCTCTGTAAAAATACTACAGTGTCTGCAAAGGCAGGAAACATTATAATGATCTATTGAATAGAGTAAAGCTATTCCATTACTATAGCTATTTGACTAACAGTAAATCACTTTTGATTAGACTCATAAATTACTGAACATGTGCCTCAACTAGTTGTCAGGAGTTATCAGATAAAGTAAACTTTACATGGAATCGGAACTAATTTCTATATAGTGCTACTGCAAAAAAGCCATACAACAATGGCAGACATATCATTAAATGGGCAAATGTAAAAACATAATTAAATTAACTGATAATCATCTTACTTCTTCTATCCAGACTCTAATTTAATGTCCTTGCAAAATGTAATGAGGTTCACTGGATTGAGAAATACTGAAATAACAGAAACAAGATTAAATTAATTGAAAGACATACTGATAAGGAAGCTTGTTTCAAATTATGTGAAACACATATTTCTGGAAGCCATTAAAAGGAGAGTCAAATATCATGCACCTTGATGACAAATACCACATAGTAAGTTATTTTAACCAGCTGAGAAATTCACTGTACTTCACATAGCTGTAGGCTAATTGGTTAGTCTTCTCTCTCTCTTTTATTTTATTATTTTATTTTATTTTATTTTAAGGCTTCAGGCAAATAAAAATGTGAAAAATGCTTTTGCACTGAGAAGTAAAAATCTGATTGGCAATCATAATGCTTTCTATTCCAATCCATCAGTTCTCTGCATTTTCACATAGTAAGATAGTCATATTAATGTATTTGTCCCTTGCAGCTTCTTGGCTGAAAAATTATGTTTGTTTTTCTAACAAAATACAACTTAAATGGCTGAATGAGGAAACAAAGTGTTAGAGTTCTAAAATGTAAAATAATTGAGTATTCCTTGTTTTGAGAAACTAGGACAGGAAATGTCTGTAGAGTATTAAACTAAACTTAATATAATTCAGATCCTTTATTTGAGAAGAAAAGAATTGCCTATTATCTGACTCTAGACTAAAAAAGTCAAATGCATTGGGATCTGTGACATCCAATGTCAAGTATTTTGCTAGTATGTTAATGTATAAAATTTCTCAGATGAAATAATTCTAATTTTATATTTTCTTATTGTACAAAGATTAACAACAAAGAATTTGCATTAGTGCACAATGGGCCACTTCAGCTTATGCTCCCCTGACATTTCTTACAACATTATACTCCAAAGAGCACACAGAATGGCTTTAATAAGGCGTCCTTTAGACTGGTTTAACATTCAAAAGTTTACAGTGATAGCTTCAACTCATGCTTTTAGCCAACACTACACCACAACGATGAGGGAGGTATAAAATCGTATATAGATGAAAGAGACTCTGAGCCAGAGCAAAAAGAAAAAATATAGAGGGGAAAAGGTAGCAGAACAAGATATTGAACTATCGGCTCTTTCCTTTTAATCATGGGACTTGACCCTTCAGCATGCTGAGCATTCTGGCCATGATCCAGCAAAGGATTTAAGCACATGCTTAAATGTAAAGCGTGCAAGTGGTCCCATTGAAGTGAAGCTAGAATACACAACTGAGCCTTTTGGGTATAGATGGAAGGAAATATCATTTGAAAGGGATATAAAGCAAGTATGAATTCAGATTTCAGAAAACAAATATATTCAAGGAGAAACTATGAATACTGTCATTAACTCCCCAATGTTCGTAGATTTCATGCATCCAGTCTTGTCTGGATGTACTGATCTCTTATATAAAAATGTGAGGTAGCACTGTAGAGAACATCAATAAAAAGAAGCTATCCAAAGAGGAGGTTCAAAAAGTGAATGAGAGGATGTTCACTGACCTTAAAAGCTTTCCACATTGCTGTACCATTAAAGGTCACCTATTTCTTTTTATGCACATTATATCTTTTGAATCATTTTACTATAAATGTATTATGTCTATCCCTTCTCCCTCTCATGTCTTTCTGTTGTTTAGTAATTGTATAGAACAGAACCACTTCAAGTTTTGCTAGTTTATATCTTTATTACAAAATTATAATTTCCTAGGTGAATGAAGAACATTAATAAGCAGATTGTTTTATTGTGGGAATTGGTAACTGTGGGCCACAGTTAAGGGACAGGAAGACAACTGGTGAGCAGAAAGTATAAAATGCCATGAGACAGAGTTCCTGGAGAGTTCATGCAATTAAGAACAATACTTGCAAATAGAAAGGTACTGTTTGTACTGTACATTTCTCTAGCCATATATTGAGAATATTTGGTACACTTGTAACAGATGGTTCCTGAAGGTGGCCATAACTTTACTTTCTATTTTCAACATGCATTTAAAATAACTTTTTTTCCAAAAGGATCTGGTCCTAAAATCCATTAAAAACTGGCACTAGACTAGCAATTGGTGTTAATTAGTCTGGGCTTTCTCCCAAATCTCTACCAATTAAACTAGAGGTGTTTAGTGCCATTAAGCTTATAAATTCTAAATCTATATCCAGATTAGCAGTAATATAAAATAAAAGTGAGGTAAAAATGGAAAATAATAAATACAACTATGACTTTTAAATAGTTTTAGTGGCATTCTTTTTTCCCTTCAGGTTTATTGGTGCATTGGGCATTTCAAGCTTCATATCTCTGTGTGAGGTGAATATTGTGGATCTCATTATCCAAAGCACATTGCAAATGCCACGCCTGTGAGCAAACAACTGATTTCACACTGGGCAAGGATCCCCCTTCCCCCGTCCACATACACATTTCTGGCACCATTTATAATATGAGCTGATGAGTCTAGAAAAAAAAATGCATAGCCTAATCCTGTACTCAGAGTGACTCAGATAAAAAAAATAATTTGTTTATGGAAACATGTCTGGGAAATAGAGAGCATAAAGAAGGAGTTAATATACCGTATTTCATTGAAGTAATAAAAACAAATAAAATATGGAATCCAGGCTATGATTTGCAATTGATTTTTTCTGAAGCCAAAATTAAAAGTTTAAAAGAAAAGAAGCATAGACCTTATTTTATTTGATGTATGGTTTATTGTACATTTTATGTAAAGTACTACTGGGTACATCACATGCCTTTTATGTTGATCAACAAACAAACAAACAAACAAACAAATAGAATTTGCAGTACTGGATCAGAACAGTGATCCATCCAGTCCAACATCTAGTCTCTACCAGCGGCCATTAGCAGACGCTTCGGAGAAATAAGGAAGAACCCTACACACCAGGCCTCAAAAATGCCAATTCTGGAATACCCTGCTTATAGGATAAAATGTACTTTTATTTGTGTGTGTGTGTGTCTAAACATACATTTAATTTCAAATGTATAAAGTTACTAATGTATAAAATGCGTCTATCGTACATCTGAAGAATAAAGATAATATTTAATATACCATGTGACTTTTAAAAATATGCTCTCCCTCCCCACCATAATCTGCATTCTTGCTACTCAGCTAGAGCAAAGGCATTCTGGACATTGGACAAAGAAGGGGAACAAACTACAGAGTCAAATAGCCACCAGTTGAAAATACTCTGCCCCAGTGTTGGGGACTGTAAGATTGAGGAACTGCAATACAGCATTGAGATCCTCGGCTGATCTCAGTTGCTAGAATGGTAAATAGTCAAAGAGAGAGTCTCCCAGACAGACAGGACCAATGCCATATGGGAAAATACGTATTAATGTTACCACTTTGAACTGCACCCAGAAGTGATCTGTGAACTGTTGAAGAACAAGTAGGGCGACAATGGCATACAATGTCAACAGAAACTTACAAGGGACATTCAAACATAACCTCATGAAAACCACATTGCAGCAATCTAATTTAGAAGTCACAGAAACACACACTACTGTAGTGAAGTCCAGAAACAAGAGAAAGGGATGTCATTGCCTTACTAGACAATATTTGTATGGGTATATATTTCTGTTTGTACATATGAATTCTGTCTCAACTTCACTACCAAAACATCTGCTTTGCTTTACATGAGAAACAAAAAGAGAGATAGTGATGGAGGCAGAATTTTTGATTGACTTCTTTGATTTTTTTTTCTAGACACAGCAGGAAGAATGCAGACAGTACATGTGGTATTATATACTACATCTCTCTCTGTCTTGCTCTAACATTATTGCTGGCACTACTAGAAACACCTATAGGTAAGGGTGACAAGATGGGTGAGGTAATTTTTTTTTTTTTTTTTTGCCTATTTGTTTTCTGTTAGTAAGAGAGACAAGCTTTCAAGCATACACAGAGCTTTTCTTCAGGTCACTCAAACACTGAAGAACCTGTTTTTCAGTTGCTTATAAGTTTGCCAAATTTTAACCATCTGGGCTGAAATTTTCCCATGTCTGATGTCTGCATCAGCCTAGCTTTTGCATTGTTTTGTTTCCTTTGAGGAGGCGGGGGAAGTGTATTTGTGAAAAATGTCAGCAAAAATGGTCCAGTCATTTGTCAGAATGAAGTCTGAGAAAAACAAAAAACAAAACATTGTTTTGCTCACTTGAAAAAACTGTTGCAATCATTTAGTTGAGAAACTCTGGTGCCTCTGTGCTTTGCATCAGAGACATACGTTTTGTATGGGAGCCACAATGAGCCCTTTGGCTCTGAAAATGTGTCTTACTTTGGTCAAGTTATGAGCTTCTGATAATCTCCATTCATTCTTGTTTGTGAGGCACTCAGATGAGCACCATATTAAAATCCACAAGGAAATAAAGAATTCAGAATAGGGTTTAAATGGTGGGAGATAAAAAAAGACATGGGCCCACACTTTGAATAATGATGATTAAATGGAATATGGAATAGCTGTGATAGTGATGATTATGTAATTAAAGATTGTATCAGAATGCATATTCATGAGGGGGCTGAATCAAGGTTGCCCATGCAACCTCAATTGTGGCATTTCCATATTTTGTGTGCTTGACTTTGCAACCTTAACATTCTTTGAATGTTTTTCTGTATATAATGTATATAAACTGCGGAGGAAATTTTAAAGAAAATGGTGGAAGTTATGGTTCTTCTCAGATGAAAAAGGATCTATGTTCCAAGGTAACAGTTCTATGCAACAAAATACTGTCTAGGCACATACATTGCAATGAAAACTTTACTCAGTTTCAAAACTGTGCAGTAATATGAAAGACACACACATCCATTCTACAATATCTACATCAGCAAAATGAGATTCAATTTGGTTTTGTTTTTTGAGGGGTGAAGCATGGGGAAACGGATATGTTTTGGAAATTAGATATATGAAGATGGTTCTCTTGGGAAAAGTTTCTTTTTGTCAATTCTTTCTGGAGGCCTATATAAATTACCTCTTAAGCATTACAGCTACTGTCTAGTAAAATACTGGGCATGGAATTTATTCTACCACATCATGATGTACTAACATTATCTTCTCATTTTCATTCTGTAGATTTGTTCTTATTATGTGTTCAATATTTCACCAGAGTCTCATATTCCCAATTCACTGCTATAGTCTTCTAGTCTGGAACATAGTTCGGCCCTTATTTCAAACATAATGAAAAAGTAAAATAACAAAAGAGAAAATTAATGGCTACAGCCATTTCTCGGGTTTCTCATCTGAGAGAATCTACATGCGTTTCTGGAACAATGGTTATGTGATAATGGCATGCATCTTATGAGATAGTTAATGTTCATTAAAAATTAGACTTCTATCTGTTAGGGATGGTTTAAAATAATTCAATCAACCCTTCTTTAATCCAAGGGGAGGCATTGGCTACTCATCATAGATTATTTCTAATGCACAGGAATGTGTATGAACAAATGCAGCGACCATTCGGTGATCAAGGAGTATGGAACACAGTATAAATCTAACTTTCTGAGCCCTTTTAAGTTATGTATTGCTACTATGCAATTTTTCACCATGTCTTGAGTAGAAATTAAGTTATTTATACCCCAACACAAGCAAATATATATATTTTAAACCAGTTAACATTGCTAAGTGAGAACAATGTAAAACCGGGGCTGTGGAAAGTGCAGGATTCCTTAAGGAAATGAAAACATTGTATCCTACTGAGGAAAGGGACTGCTACTGATGATCAGCTCATGCACATGATGTATGTATGCAATCTTTTAAGTTTTATGGATGACACAAAGATTGGTGTTATGGTAAATAAGAATCAGGGCAGAGTAGTCATAGAGAGTGATCGGTAACACCTGGCAAGCTGGGCCCAATCAAATAAACTGTGTTTTAGCACAGTCAAATGCAAAGTTATACATCTAGGATAAGGAATGAAGGCCACGCTTATAGAATCGAGGACTGTATCCTGGAAAACAGTGACTCTGAAAAGGATTTAGGGGTCATAGTGGACAAGCAACTCAACACGAGCTCACAATGCAATGCTGTGGCAAAAAAGGGCTAATGTGATCCTTGGATGTATAACCAGGAAGTAGTGAGATGATTTTACCTCTTTATACAGAATTGGTGAGACCAATACTACAATATTATATACACTCGTGAGACCGAGACTAGAATACTACATTCTGGTGACCACATTTTCAAAAGGATGTTGAAAGTTTGGAGAGTGTGCAGAATCGAAGCGTAAAAATTATTCAAGTGCTAGAGAAACTGAGAGATACTTACACTGAGATAGTTAAAGAACTCAATTTGATTAGCAAAAAGAAAGAAAGGTATCTTACATAGAGTGAATAAGTACCGGCATGGGGAGAAAATAGCAGATATTAAAGGGCTCTTTAATATAGTGGGGAAAGGCAGGAAAAAAACCCTGAAAGCTAGACAAATTCAAATTTGTAATAAGGAATAAACTTTTTTTAACAGCGAGGGTGATTAACCATTGGAACAAACTACCAATGAAAGTGATGGATTCTCCATCTCTTCAAATCAAGAGTGGATGCGTTTCTGAAAGATATGCTTTAGCCAAATCCAAATTACTGGTCTCAATGCAGAGGTAACTAAGTGAAATTTAATGGCCTGTGATACGGAGGAGATCAGACTAGATGATCTAATGATTTCTTCTGCCCTTAAACTCTATGAATTTGCTGAATTAAGAATACAGACTTCGTTCTATTTGTCAACTTAAAAAAAATAAAAGTAGCGTCACTACTGAAAATGTTCACTTTTTCCACACACTCCCCTTACTAAACCAATTGGCCTATAGCCAAAACTGCTGAAAAGATAAGAACTAAAGTAATTACAGGAGTTAAACATATAGCCAAATGATATTACAGTACACACATCCTTTTATTTCCAGCCAAAAATCTCATCTATGGTGCCAGTTAAACAGATGAGCTAAAAGAATGGATGACTCAGGATCAGGGAGGGAAGTTTCAGGAAGGGTTCGACACTGAGCTTATACAAGGGTCTAGGGGAAGGAGGGAAGGGAACACTAAGGCTATGTCAACACTACACCGCTTTTAGCGACATGGCTGTGTCACGACAGCCATGCCACTAAAAGCCGTGCAGTGTAGCTGCTGTTTGTTGGCTCTCCTGCCAACAAAAAACTTCGACTCCCAATGAGCGACGTTTGCATTGTCAGCAGGAGAGCGCTCCTGTGGGCTGTAGCCCACGAAAGCTTATGCTCTAATAAATTTGTTAGTCTCTAAGGTGCCACAAGTACTCCTGTTCTTTTTGCGGATACAGACTAACACGGCTGCTACTCTGAAACCTGCTGACAATGCGCTGTTCACACTGGCAATTGTTGTGGCAAAACTTTTGTCTTTCGGGAGGGGAGGAATGTGGTTAACACCTCTGAAAGACAAAAGTTTTGTCATTCAATTGCCAGTGTAGACATAGCCTAAGTAATAACAATCAAGATCGTATTGCCCAGTTGTAAAATGTGTCTGTGGAGAGAAGACAATAGATAAAAACAAGGTGAGCAAAAAGCCCGAAGGTAAATTTCAAGACTAGCCTCAGAGATCTAGAAACTTAAATATGAACGGAGGGTTTTTTGTTTTTGTTTAAGTGTTACTCACTGTAAGCACCCCTTTGGTACCCTGATATGCCGAAGTAAAGGCACAAGCAACGTAACAAGCATTTTAAAGGGTTGGGGCAGTGTGTTGTTTTTGCTTTCTGTTTGTTTTCATGATTGATGTGACCAGGGCCACACAGAGGTTTTTGGAGGCCTGGTGCAAAATCTGAAATGGAGACCCTCCGCACATCTTCCAAAAATATTACCATGGAGATGAAAGAGGCCCTAGCAGGAGAGCGAGCCTGCCACACACTCATCACGCAGCAACAGCTCCTTCCCTCAGGGCTAGGGCTAGCTCCCCACTCTGGGGATTGCATCCTGGCACATGGGGTCTCAGTGTCACTCAAGTTTGGCCCGGCCATGCCTCTGTCATGATGAGGGCAGCCAGACCAAACCTGAGCCAGGTTGCAATGTCACTCACTCAAATTTCACAGGTTTGGTTAAATCCATTCATGGCTATTAGCAAAGATGGCCAGAGTCTCACCTAAACCTTTGCCACCCCATCTCTGGGTGTCCCTACACCTTTGCCTACCAGAAGCTGGGACTGGAAGACAGGCGATGGATCATTCAGTCAATTGTCCTGTTCTGTTTTTTCCCTCTTAAGCATTGGCCACTATTGGAAGACAGGATACTGGGCTAGATAGACCATTGGTCTGACCCAATATGGCCGATCTTATGTTCTTATGCCTTAGCACAGGGCAACACTACTAAGGCATACCCAGTCTGTCCACTTGAGAGGAAAAATATAAAAATAATGCAGAAAGTGTGTACATCAGGGAGGACACTTTATTATGGCCCTGATCCTACTCGCATTTAGGTCAGTGGCAAAATTCTCTACATGGAAAACTAAAACGTTCAAAAAGCCCTAGGTGGGAAACTATAAAATCATCTATAATCCTCTCTAGGGAAAATTCCTTTTCACACTGATTCATCCACACTTCAGCATACTCTCAAAAGTGCATAATTCATACTGTTGTTAGTAATGGAACAAAACAAAGAATTTTATTATTATAATTAGTTTTAAGGATCCTGGGTCTCTTAAAAATTAATCTGGAAAATCTCCTAGTTTGAATATATATCCTCTAATGTATAACTTAATAGATAAGGCAGACGACACAGAAGATTTGAATGATTAAGTATTTTGTGCAATGATTCTGTGTCCACTTAAAGCAAGATAGATAGACAGACAGACAGATCCTGCAAAACATGCTTGTGTTTTGGATGGTGTGGAAGCAGAGAAAGAACTGACAGGAAGGGGATTGCAATGCATGACAGTTTGTTAGCAAGAGTCAGGCTAACTGTAACCCTAATAACGCGAGATTTGTAGAAGCGAGGAATGTGTGAGGCGAGTGGGAAAGAACTGTGTGAGAAGTTGTTGTGACCTTGTGTAGATAATGTGTAGATAATATGGAATGTAGACTAAGAGTCTACATTAGTGAGCAAAACAAGATATCAGAATGACCTATGTATAAACAAAATGCAGCTGTTGCTCATTATCGTCTGTAACAAAAGGTATAAATGCTTGCTGTAATTGTTTACCTGTTAGAGATCTGTTTAGCTCTCTCCCTCTATGCAATTGATAGAGAGAAAATAAAGTATCTGATTTGCTGTACCCCCCAAAAAAGTGAGAACTCTGTTATTCTCCGACAATGGGTACACGTCCATGGAGGTGAATGGTGTTAAAACTATGGAAAAGATTCTCAGCACATGTACATCAGCATAGCTCCATTGACATCAACTGAGCTATATCAATTTATACCAGCCAAATATCTGGCCTCATGTCTGAGCTCAACCAAACTCACATTTTGGGGCATCAAAGAGACTCAATGATTATTACAAACAGCTGATGTAAGTCAAACTAGCTTTATTGAAATCAACAGAGAAAGGTAGATTTTAGAGTATTATTACTTTTTGGTACAACTGGCCTCAGTTCTCAAAATACATACATCAAAGTGTATTTAAAATCTTTTTAAACTGGTTATTTTTCAAAAATAATTTTAAAAGTAAAACAAATACTTTCCAATCTGGCATGATTTGCAATAAAATAAAATAAAATAAAAATACATTACCATCATCGTTATCAAACTGCTTTAGTTGTTTTATTGCATACATTATCTAGTGTAGTATTTCTACTACATGCATTATAAGATGTCTCCTTGGGCATTCAGATGTAATTGCTTCCCATCCTTCACCAAGCAGATCCTCATTACAAATTATTTTCAGCACTGTAAATCCTTTAGCAAAGATGACAGCCAACCATGTGACATACAAGAGAAACACACAGCAGGAGAGCTGTGAGGAAGTTGGAGCAGACAGCAGCCTTGTGAGAGAACTTCACAGCTAATCTAATAATTATACATAAGGCTACATTTTGGTCACGGGTATTTTTATTAAAAGTCATGGACAGGTCACGGGCAATAAACAAAAATTCACAGCCTGTGACCTGTCCATGACTTGTACTATATACCCCTGACTAAATCTTGGGTGCTCTGGGGCAGGGGATCCCCATGTGCAACATTGGTTCTCAGAGGGGCAGGGCAGCCCGTGGACGCTGCGAGTGCTCGGGGGCGGAGGGGGGGGGGCTTGGCACACAGCCTGGGACCCCAACTGGTGCTGGGAGGGGGTGGTGAGGCAGTGGCCCCCGCTGGTGCTGGGGGGGAGCATGCAGCGGTGTGCGGCCCAGGACTCCCGTTGGTGCTGCTCAGGTGGCCCCCAGGCCAGCTGAACTGGCTGCTGCAGAAATCATGGAGGTCCCAGAAAGTCTCGGATTCCCTGACTTCCATGACCTCCATGACAGATTCACGGCCTTACCTATATGTCAAGAAACATACACTGTTAGAGAATTTCAAATATTAATCAGCTATGACAGATTCTTTGTGCTTAAGTATTTATCATATGAAACCACCACACACAGAATAGTGTAGGCTGATAAAAGCAAATAGCATTGACCACATAAACAACCATTTGAGTGGACACAGAGGCAAAAAGAGAACAGACAAATGCATGGAATTAAGTGGCAGGTCACAACATCTATTAAACTTTAGTACAGGGTAGAGGCACTGCCCACCCATCACTCATGCTCTCCTATACGAGGCATTTAATTGGTTCCAGTGCCAGGGTTACAGGGCTCCTTACCATATAACCCATAACAGACGCAAGGATTACAGAGTTCCTTACCATGTACCCATAACTGGAGACAGGGTTACAGGGCTCCTTACTATATAACCCATAATGGGGGGTAGGCTCTCTTCAGCCTAACCCCAGGACTCAGCTCTCTCCGAGTCCTAGCACTCTCCCCCCTACAATGTTTGACCTTGGCCTGCGAAGGCCACATGGTCTCACCCTATGACATGAGCTCACCAAAATCCCAAGTCTTTTACCTCTGGGAACTGTTCATTTTATTCTCTTAGCCACACTGGAAAATGGTGGCAAGTTTCAACAAACACCACCACCACAGTACCTCAGTTAGGTACTAGGTGCATTTCTACTTAACCTGCTGTGGCTTGAAGGTGCTGCGAGGAAGGCAAAAAACTCCGTGATCCTCTGCCAATTCGTTCACTGGAGAAAAATCTCCTTCCTAACTCCCTAAACAGGTGATCAGCTAGACCTGCAGCATCCGTCAGGTCAGGTTCCCATTCCTAGTTCAGGTGGGTAGGGCAGGTTGCTGAAACAGAGACAAAAGAAGTTCCAAATGGCCCCTATGCTGGGCTAAATCCTGGGAACCAGGGAATGCTGGCCAATCAGCACCTTTCTCCCAATGGATGCCAGAGGCTCCCAGGGGGAGAAGTTACTTATCGTCCCTTGGCAAAAGTCTCCCTCCCTTGTTACTGAGTTTGTCCCCCTTTCACTGCCAGCCCCATCAATTTCCCCCATCCGTTCACATGGGTGGGTGTCCTATTTCTGTCTTCATATTCATTTAGTTTCTTCATATAAATAACATTATTTTCTACTATAATTCAGTTAATAGGGAATTATTGGGATCCATTCTTGAAAGAAATAATAGTTCCAAAATTCCGTTTTTGGTTGAAGTTTTGGCTATCACTCACTAGTCATTCAGGTAAAGGCCCTGGCATGGCAATAATGTGTTGCACTTTTTACAGGTGAACTTTTTAAAGTCACTGTAACTACTCACAGTGCATTAAGGCCAGCGTGTGCATAAGTCTTTGTAGGACTGGACCATAATTATTATATTCAGAGGTGAATTAGGAGAATCGAATGCATTGTCACTACATGTTTCCCTCTAAAACATTAAAGGTAAACTTAGGTCCTTCGATATGTACAGGTAGCTTACCTAATACATAAATAAATATTAACATCTTATCTAACTTCAATGTTGCACTTATTAGACATACAATGACATGTTGTTTATAATACTTAGCTCTTAATTAAAGTAAGTATCCACTAATCTCCAAATGTTAATGAGGTTCTCCATCTTATTGCTTGTGACAATAGATACTTTGAAATTTAACAAGTATACTTCTCATACACTTTATCTACTCTATTCATTGTTCACAGGAAAGAGATGAGCTATCCAAGATAAAGAGGCACTTAGATTCTAAGCATTCTGAGACAGGTACTGTCTGTGTTCAATCAGGATCTCATACGGGAGCCAGTTAATGAAAGAACCCCCATTTTGCAAAGCATTTGAACATGTGCTTAACTTTAAATATGTGCAATGGGTTTTAAGTACATAGCTAAGTGCTTTGCTGAATCAAGATCACAATGGGGCCCCAATTTGTGATTGCATCTTCCAGGAACTACTGCAGTATGTATAACAAAAAAAATATTGCCAATTCTTATTTTAGCACTCCCTCTTTTTGGTGATCTTAATACGATATAGGTTTTTAAATGTCAAAATAATAATTTAGAGATTCCAACTTTACATTTACATTATTTTTTGAAAAGCAGTGGTTGCATAGGGTTGCAGGTTGGTGGTGATTGGTTGTCTAATATAGTGAATGCCAGTGAAAATGAGGTAGGATCAGAGTCTAAAATAGGGAAAGAACAAGTCAAAATTATTTATACAAGTTAGATGTCTTCAAGTTACCAGGGCCTGATGAAATGCATCCTAGGATACTCAAGAAGCTGACTGAGGAGATATCTGAGCCATTAGCAATTATCTTTGAAAAGTCATGGAAGACGGGAGACAGTATCAAAAGCCTTACTAAAGTCAAGATATACTACATCTACAGCTTCCCCTGCCCTATCCACAAGGCTTGTTACCCTGTCAAAGAAAGTTATCAGGTTGGTTTGACATGATTTGTTCTTGACAAATCCATGCTGACAGTTATTTATTACCTTATTGTCTTCTTGGTGTTTGCAAATTGCTTAACTATTTGCTCCATTATCTTTCAGGGTACAGAAATTAAGCTGACTGGTCTGTAATTCCCTGGGTTGTCCTTATTTCTCTTTTTTGTAGATGGGTACTGTATTTGCCCTTTTCCAGTCGTCTGGAATGTCTCCCGTCTTCCATGACTTTTCAAAGATAATTTTCAGAGTGGACTTTCCATCTTAGTTATATTAGGACCAAAAATGCTGATTATTTCCCTTTATTTCAGCTTGCATCTCTTCAGTTTTAAAAAAAAGACAATTGTTTAATTTTTTTATAACATTCCCCTGCCTTAAATTTGTCTGCCTTCCTTAAATTTCTACATGCTCTCATCTTTAACTTTCTTGTACACTGTCTTTAAGCTATAACCACATTTACTTCAATACATACATAACACATTCAGTGTTTTCACATACTCTGCGGACACATCAGGGTTGTTTTTTAACAGATTTGTGTGTCAGTGTCCATATCCTTGCACCATATTAAAGCATATAATATAGTTTGTTGTTTATATTCTCTACCTTGCATGGATGCATGTTTTTCAACAGTACTACTGCCTAAACAGTAAATCTATACATTTGTAATTCTCTCAATCCAAATATGGTAAAGAGATTCAGATTTATTAGTCGCATAGGCACTGTTTTCCAAGAACTGTTCATGGGTTTGCAAGCAATATTAACTGTCCTTTGTAGTCAATTACATCGCACAATCACATTGAGCTCCGAATAGGGCAAAGCAGTTACAAACCAACTAAAACGAAAGGAGATGAGAATACACTATCTGATTCCTTTCAGAATGCCAGAAGAAGTCTATAAACAAAAATGCATTGTGCAAAGGGTCATCTTTTCAAACCTGTAATAAAGCATGAAAGGGACAAACCATGACAGTTTGCTGAAACTGGATCCTTAATGCTGTCTAAGGGTAAGAAAGTATTAAATGGGAGGAGGATTGGAAAAGGCAACTGTTGCAAAAGCAATTACATATGATCAAGTTTATTTAAAATAAATATGTATATTTTAGGTTCATTCCCCTTAATTCCCCTGGGTTCTCGTTTTATAAAAAGTGAAGATCAGTAATTGCCGGATATGGGTGTGTCAGTGCAAAACATTAATCAGTGGGAGGGGACATGTGAATAAACCCCGAATCCCTCCTTTGCTAGTGTGCTCACATGGCAGAAACATGGGATGAGCAGGACATAACGCAGGTGCTGCTGCAAGGCAAGAGAGCCTCTCCAGGCAGGGCAGGATTAACGATTAGACTTGATAGGCCCATGCCTAGTGTCCCGAACTTTGGGGTCACATGATAACATCATTGCATACAGCCTGGAGTCCACAAAGAGCTGACTGCTTGCAACATGAGCCTGTCTCTAGTCCATGATAAGGAGGCTCCCAGACTGGTCCATAGGGACTCTGCCCACTTTACCCCAGATCAACTGAGTACCTGGAAAGGGCTCTCTTTTGGCTCTTTGGGTAGTTGGTGAGAAAGGGGACAGGGAAGAATTGGGAGTGGTGCTGTTTGCTGCCACTGCTTTTGAGGAACCCATGATGAGAGAGCAGGGCAGGTGGGGCCTGGGCGTTGCAGCTGTGGTTGAAGTCCTGAAAGATGGGGGAATGATTTTCCACGCAGAAAGGAAGGGATTGGGGAAAATCCAATCTGTGGCAGCGATGGTGGGGAGCAGGCTAAGACAGAGTTAAGGTTTATCTGGTGTATGGTTTTGTTCTAGTGGTGGGGAGTGTCTCTCTGGGTAGAGGTTATGTACTTAAAATGTCTTAACTTTTCCTTTCTTTGCTTGTGTGGTTTTGCATTACAAATCAACCTGAACTGACAGAGATTGTAGTGTTTTTGTGTATTAATGTAAGTAAATAATAGTGACATATGGGATTGTCATTGCTACAGCATATGAGAGGCAATGAACATAAAAGAGGCAGAACGAAGAAGAAAGGGCTTGTTTCATTGTGACCCTTAAAATTAAGAACATCCTCCAACATCTCCCAGGATTTGGAGATCAGACTCTTGATACGGTAATTACATCCATTAGCAGTGAGTATATTTACAAGTTCTATTTTCCACTTCAAGTGGGGGAAGATTAGGATCTTTCCAGCATCTTAAGATGATTCTTTTCTCTAAGTGAGGGCTGCGAGAGTACATTTTTGAGGTATAAGCACGTGCAATTTTACTTGTTAAGGTCAAAGAAGCAAAGTTGTACAGTGGAAATTATAGAATGATTTAGTCTGTTTGAAACTTAGCAATATACAGTTGTTGATGTAATGAATGTTTCCTGGCAAGAAAAGAATGGGCAGTAGTGAGGCAGAGGACTAGTTGCATCTTCAGCAGGTTGTAAATTTGCCATCTCAAATTGTACAGGTGTCCAACAGCAGCTGTTAAGGACTCTGCCTGATTGGCAGCAGTTAGTTACCTAGAAAATGCAGCATCCCTTTAAAACACAAAATGTTGTGACTTTAAATGAAATTGGTTTGCCTGATTATTACCCAGCTGTGAGAAAATGAAGAATCAACTTTAACAAAAGCCACCTGAGATCTGCAGAATGTAACACTGATACACAGCTATGATTTAGTACAATTTGGTGTGGATAGCTGAATTCATAATTACACTATTAAGAAACACTTTTCTGTTTCTGCTTATGGAATTGTGTGTGTAGTAAATTTTCTGTTAAAAACTCAAGTGTTGATTTTGCAAGTAGATAACATTCCTTTAGTGAAATAGCACAGATATTGCAATAACGTTAATTACTTGGAGATACAGTTATGAAGATTTTAGTGCTGACCTCTATACATCAAAACAGACCGTCATATGGCAGTTTCTTTTCTGACTGCATCTATAGGTGGGATAGCAAGTACTACACATACATCTCCCTCACATCAAGAGACGAGGAGTCCTCTGAGTAAGCACAATAAAGCTGATTTAGTTTAATGAGTGAAGAGCTACTTAGAGTGAGAGAGTGCCCTTGGAACTCTTCACTGAATGAGTTACACACCAGTCACGTGGGGTTATCATATAATTTACTTTTACAAACAATAAAGAACCAATGTCTTTGAACCAAGCACATCAAATGCAGCCCATCATCTGTTCAAAAGCTCCAAATTCTATAACACCTACACATGTAGAATAAATTAGCTTTTTTTTTTTTTCATTCAGTGGAGTCAATAATTTTAAGCCCCAGTGGAAACAACCATCATTACAAGGAAAAGGAATGGCACCTACTTCCAATATCAGTGCCTAGATACATTTAAGGAGATTTTCCCTCACTAAAATGTGTGCTTGGTGCTGTACAAAATAAAGAATAATGGATGGTCCCTGTCAAGGACCTTCCTCCAATATATATTTGTTGATTATTTGCTTAACATAGTGAACACATTTCTTTAAAAGTATTAATATTTGTACCTCTTTATACTAAACTTTAAACTCGATCCGCTGAAGTCACACGTACAATACCCCTGGAGTAATAGATACAACAGACAGAAATCTGCAACAGCCAAACCTACAACCGTTTTCAATTGCTTTCTTGTTGAATTACTCCAAAAAACCTTCCTAAGGTAGAATAGGGGGAAAAAATCTGAAAGGACAAATGGGAAAATTGCTGCACATCTTCTAGTGAATTACAGCAGCAAGTCCCTCAACGTCAAGAACCTTCTTTTGCTTTTACTCGTACAAGAACAAAATGATGCATTGCAAGATAACATGGTAAAATTATTGCACTATATTTAACAACTAAATAAAAATATTTTCTTGACTGCTTATTTTTTAAATAGTTCCCTAAAGGCTTTTTGTATGTTTATATCAAAGAGTACTGCATTTAAGTAATTTTTATAGTGAACTCAGTTGCCCTTGTACTAGAGAATTGCACACTGTTGTTTACATAGACTGAGCTGTACACCCAATGAGAGAGAGAGCAGCATATGAAGTTGCTGCCTGTGGTATATATAGGCAGCAGCAAAGGATTCCTCGCTTGTAACAGGCGCTTGTTACAGGCACTCTGTGGGCTTGATTTTCCTCTGATTTTCACCAATGGAAATCAGGCTGAAATGGGAATCATGGGGGGCTACAGACACCCGCCAGCCCCTGCATTCAGTGTTGCTTTATCCTTTACCCTCCAGTAACTCATTAACCAACTCCCTAAGCCCTTCCCACCTGAACCCAGAAATTCCACCGCACACACCTCTGAAACTTTCTTCTGTATCCCTCAAGCCCTAGTGCCTAAAATATTTCCTGAAATTTTGGAACTGATCTGATTTGCCATTCAAAAGTGACCATGTTACAGACAGATAGAGAAATGTCACTGGGTTGAGTGTAGGGCCTCACCTTACTTAGCCAATAACTTCTGTTTTGAGAATCCGAAACAAAAGCAACTTTGTCTTGTAGCTGATTACTTTAAAAATGAAGATGCATCTGCATACTGATGCTCTGTCCCTAACCAGTGAAAAAGCTGTGGGGAATGAATCCCCAAACTCATTTTTTAAAAAGGTTATTTTTGTGTTACATTTTAAATATCATATTATTTTAGGCAATAAACATGTTATAACAATATAGGAAACAATGCTTTAGACTCCTGAGTAGGTGTGTGTTTGGTTGATACATTCTCCTTTTTCTTTTTCCTTTTCTTATTTTTAGGAGAGAAACAAGTGATGGCTGCCGCAATACTGTGAGAAAAAAATCTGGTTGTCAAGTACACAAAGATGCATATGTACATACACACAGAGAGAAGAAAAAGTGAAAACTATGAAGTACAACTGCCTGCAGGCTGTAGCACCAAAACCAATAGCCCAACCAGAGAAACAGGATAAGTGAGGCGGGAACAGACATGGGCTATTAAAAGTCTTGTGTTTTCTTTCTAAATTTGATAATTCACAAATATAGTGTCACCCTGGAGATTTACACAGGTTGGAGGATGCAATATAAAAAGAAACTTAACTGCAGTTGAGTGAATCATTATGCAGTTGATTTTATAGTTCATATACACACTGTAATTCTGTTGGTTACAGTGTTGTGAAAGCTGATATGAAAAGTGAAGTACAACACTCTGAGATAAAGCAGTGAGTTACAACTATTTTGACAGGTGACAGTGGGATTTCTGCTATGCCCATTAAATACCTGAACAAGTTATATACCAGATATGGCAAAAACACCTCTCCTAATTAGTAGTAAAATAAAAAAAAATAATGTTTTTCAGTCATTTCCTCATGAGAAGGCCATATTTCACAAAAGCAACTCCAGTTACATCACAGCTACTAAACTGACTTTTAAAAAAGTTTTTAAAAAACATCCTTTTTTTCTAACAGGGTGAGAATTTCACTTCTCCCTCATAAAGCTGAGGCAACGAAGTTTTATGCAGATGATATCTGCAGGACTTGGAGAATGAAATCGCCATGCATTCCCTGCATGGAGTCAGGGCTTGGGGCTATAGCACAGCCTCTCCTACTCCAATGCCTATTTACTCCTGGGGGAATTCTGCACCACTGTGCATGCACAGAATTTATGTTCCCCACAGATTTCTTTACTTCCCCGCAGAAAAATGACTTTCTGACGGGGAAGCAAAGGGAAACCACAAGAGTGGTCATGTGACCATCCCAAGCAATATGTTTTGTGCACCCAGGGCAGCCAGCAGAGAGGTACATCACTGTGGGGCAGGAGGTGGGATGGGGAAGACTCAGCTGGTGGTTCGTACCCTGTGCAGCCAGTGGCCTGCACTCCCCAATACTATGCTAAAATAAATAAATAATAATAATAATAATTAATAATAAAAATGTGCTGGAGCCTCCACATTTATTTTACAAATAAGATTTGCAGAATTTTGCAAAATTTTAAAATGTGCACAGAATTTTAATTTTTTTGGCACAGAATGCCCGCAGGAGTAGCTATTCCATCCTATGTGCTGCCTGCAAAGGTGTCAGGGTCACTGGATTTGCATCAACATGGATTAGTTACCCTTTGCCTGGCTAGCAAAGCCACCCTTTGGGATAGATGACACTTGATTTGTTCTTCCAAAGGAACAAGTATCATCTGTAATGGTAGATTTAAAGGTCTGGTTTTGATGTGAAAAACCTAACATACACATACACACACACACAAAAAAAAACCTCTATCTAAAACTTTCTGCTTCAGTGGTACCGCATCTGATTTTCAACAGCAACATAAAATTGTGCATAGAGTATTTCACTGGGGACAAGAGCAAAGCTCTGAAGATTTAATGTAGGTGTTTGTGAATGTTTCCTTTTTATCCAACATTTTAGACTGGGTCTTTTCTTATGTATTATTATTTATATTATGATAGTGCCCTAGACGCTCCAATCTTGGTTGTGGCTTGTGGGTGCAACAATAATACAAATAATAAATAATACAGAAAATGCCCTGTATGAGACATTGTACATATATAATGTAAGAGAGAGTCCTTTCCCTGAAGAGCTTCCAATAATAAGGGTGAGATTGTCATGCCTTGCTCCAGTTCCTGTGTGCCAGGTTAAAGCAGCCTTGGATCCAACTGGGAGAATACCTGAGGCTCTGAAACTGAGGAAGACAGCCACAGGCTCTGAGGATACCCCAGCACGAGCCTGACATAGTGCGTGCAATTGGCTGCATCACACAACACTGGGGAGATCCTGGACAGCGCTGCTACAAGTTAGCCAGCTACCCCAAGGTTGTCAAAATTACACCATGGGCTGCTCTGGTCATGGCTTAGTCCAGGGTAGAGAGGACCCAGCAGGCGCATTTACATATAAAATTTCACAGATGAGAAACCATTTCTCACAAGAATAAACCTGCACAATTTACATGGAAAGACTTCAATAATGCTGAGAGAAGTTATAAATGTCACTATCAGAGAGGCAAATACCCTCAAAGTGTCAACAACTGGGAGTGGAAGCGGTAAGGAGGGAGAGGTATGGCAAGGGTTTCTTGGGGAGGTCTCGCAAAGGTGGGACAGACTGAGGTGGGACAGACTGAGGGCTGGTCCACACTAAGCCCCCAGTTCGAACTAAGATACGCAACTTCAGCTACGTGAATAACGTAGCTGAAGTCTAAGTATCTTAGTTCGAACTTAAAGGTACTTACTGCGGGTCCACATGCAGCAGTCAGGCTCCCCTGTCGACTCTGCGTACTCCTCTCACAGAGCAGGATTACCGGCGTCGACGGCGAGCACTTCCGGGATCGATTTATCACATCTAGGTAAGACGCGATAAATTGATCCCAGAAGATCGATTGCTTGCCGCCGAACCAGCGGGTAAGTATAGACGTACCCTGAGTTAGCTTAAACTCTAGACACAAGACCTGGCATAGTAAAGTCCCAGAAGTGTAGCTTTGATGCATTTTGTCCAGTGTTTTAAAAATATTGCACATTTTCACTTTCACTTTTGCTAGGCTTTAACACTACTGAAAATTTCAAACACAAAATCCATGAGTCTGAGACTGGCTCTAAAATGGTGCAGCTGTGTAAACTCTAATGAACTTTTTTCATATTTCATCTTATTCAATAGGGAGCACATACTGGGCTAAGTAATATATTGAACAAAGCAGCTCCTAGAACTTGTTGTTTCTTTCATAGCCAAGTTGGTGCCCATATGATGAAAGAGTCGTATGCACTGCACCCATTTCCATAATGGTCACAGAAATGTACTCTGGGACTAATGTTTTGTGAGTGAAGGGACTCTTTGCAAGGTACCTGATCAAGGTGTATTTGAATATTTATGTTAATAAAGATGTAGACTGCCTGAATACTTTTTATCACTTTATTATACCTAGTGTTTAAGTTCACTGGTCAATGTAAATGTACTGCTTTTTAGCCAACAGACTAATAGATTTTTATGTAAATGTACAGAGGAATGCTGCACTGTGTCAATGTGAAATTAGGAAAAATGAAGCTAAAAGTCTGGTACACTAATAAAAACATTCAAGAGGAAACACTTACTCTGTTAGTGGTACAAAAAAAAGACACCCTTAGGAGATGATAGTTTATATTAATTGCCAGTGTAATTAATAAGACATATAGCACATGGTTAAATCAGCTCTGCCATCTGTATGAACTCTTCCCTAGTGGAAAAAGTGTATATTTGCCATGTTCATCAGTATAGGATTGTTACTTTCATGCCAAGTCTTGTTCTATTCGCTCCCACTAGGTCCATTTTCAAAACTATATGAGTATTTCCATTATACTTCTCAGACTGGGCCCAACCCTTCCCCACAAAAATCAACAAATAAAACATTGTCCTGAATTTCGTACACACAGTATATGCTTTATATGAATAGAAAAAAATGGACCATGCATTGCATGTACATATTATAATTAGGGCATAACGTAGTATATCCAATATTATAGAAGTGATGGAGGTACACAAGAGTTTCTCTTTAAGTACTTTGTGTACAAAACATTCTAGTATTTCAAGACACAAATAACTATGATAAATTGAAGCTCAAATAAATAAGATAGGGAAAATATTTACCACATCTAGGTTCCCTATGAATCACTCTTCCCTTTTTAAAATTCCTCTCTACTCACCCTCAGGTACCCATACATTAGGTTGACAATGCTTGCAGCCAAGGAGCACTGGATATTGTTTCCTCCAGAGCCAGTCACCATTTCTTTACAAACAGTAACCAAAGGCACTTCTACCCTCAAAGCTTGACTGCTTGGCTTGGACTCAAATCTCCCACATGGGAGTCAGCCCCATCAAAATGATTATTATTCAGCTTTGAATAGCTAGTCAAGAACTAGCTTTAGCAAAAGTCACCTGAGAGGTACAGAATGTAACACTGATACACAGCTATGATTTAGTTCAACTTGGAATGTATAGCTAACGCCATCATCACACCATTAAGAAACAATCTTCTGTTTCTACTTATAAAATTGTGTGTGTAGTACATTTGCTATTAAAAACTATACAATGTTGCTTTTGCAAGTAGATAATATTGCCATAGTGAAATAGCACAGATATCGCAGTGATGTTAATTACTTGGAGATGTATTTATGAAGATTTTAAAGGTGACCTCTATACATCAAAATAGACAATCGTGGGATCTATACGTGGGATAGCAAGTACTACACATACATCTCCCTCACATCAAGAGAAGAGCAGGCTTCTGAGTAAGCACAGTAAAGCTGATTTAGTTTCATGAGTGAAGAGCTACTTAGAGAGACAGCCTTTAGAACTGCTCACTTAATGAGTTAAACACCAATCACATGGGATTGTCATAGAATTAACTTTTGCAAACAGTAAAGGACAAATGTCTTTGAACCAAGCACATCAAATGCAGCACATTTTCTGTTCAAAAGTGCTGAATTCTACAACACCTACACATGTAGAATAAATTAGCTTTTTTATTCAATGGAGTCAATAATGTTAAGCCCTAGTGGAAGCAGGAACAACAACAAAAAGGAATGGAATCTACTGCCATTATAAGTTGCTAAATACACTTAAGGAGATTTCCCTAACTAAAAAGTGTGCTTGGTGTTGTACAAAATAAAGAATAATGGATGGTCCCTTTCAAGTACCTTTCCCAAACAGATACTCATTGATTATTAGCTTAATATAATTAAGATATTAATATTATTACCTCTTTATCTTAAAACAATTACCAAGAATATTGAAAGAAAATATTACCTCTCATTTTAAAAGTGAATTCAAGGTTCATTTAAGATTTTCAGTTGAGACCCCTGAAACCTGAACCTCTCTTTTTATCCATATGAATAGTTACATCACAAGCAGTGACACTGCAAACTTCACCCTGTACTAAATCCACTCTTGTACAGTACTCCAACTGCCCATCTGTAGGGTTTAAATTGTGGTTCCATATTTAAACTATTTAACCATTGGCCATTCCACATAGACCGTCCAATAGTGTCAGTTGTGATTGTGATTGTGTGCAGTGGACAGCTGTCCATTACCAGTTGGAGGGAAACCCTCAACTCATTTCACATAAGCAACTGAAAATCTGTTCTATGGTAACAAAATTTATCACTAGCATGAGTGCATTTGGATTCGGATTAATGACCTGGAAGTGAAAAGCTCCAAATTCCATAATCCTAGAAGCCACCTATCCTCCCTGTAAAATTATTAGTGAATATCTGTATAGATTTCTGTGTTACTGCTGTATTAATTCTATATCCAAACCCTTCCATTAATAGGCTCAAGGAAGGTCTGTTTCAACTCTTCACTATGCCCCCGGAGCAAAAAATAAAAATAAAAAAAAAATTATTCAATATCTGCATTTAGATCAAGCTTGCTCAGAACATTATTCTTAAAAAGATAAGTTTGTGAATTCCTCAGTATCAAATGGAAGTCAAACTAAAGTGGCATGAAGATGACATGGTATCCCATATGACCTTATCAGAGGTTTAATCACAGGACAAATGTGAGAGGTGAGCCTAAAGCCCCTAGCACAACTGCCTTTGCAAAATGTCAAGAAGACAAATGTTGCTGCTTAGAAATGTTTCTTCCGTAGCTTGACATCTGGGTCCTGTGAGTTTCATTCAAAGAGGAGGAGGGGGAGGATAGGTGAAATATGCTGAGAAAAAGAAATGCCACCAAACCCTTACTGTTCTGCTAATGCCACTATGGAGAAAGTGCTAGACACTCTGGTGTGATGAAAAAGGTAAAAGGCCACAATGTCATTAATGAGAACAGTATAATATAGTATATGGAATCTGTCCTGAATAAAAGCTGCATTTAACTCAAATCAGACCGTGGAGAGCAAAGGCATTATCGATGTGCCCAAGCCTCTAGGACTGTCCTTGCCACCAATCCCCAATTTTGTTTTTCTACTCCTGGTGAGATTTGGTCATCCTCAAAGTTGCTCCATATGCATGCTATACCATTATGCCCTCTCCAATGACAGCTCTGTATTCCTCTAACCCATCTCAAAGACCTGAGTACAAGTTTGAGACAATGGTGTGATTTGTTTTTCCAAAGCATTTACTCTGAAGATCTCATTTCTAGCTTTATAACTACAGGTCAAAGAGTCTACTAATGAAATTCTTCTTCACACAATACAGACACGCACACAGAGAGCTGATTAGCCTTTAACATTTTAAAATCAGATTGCTGGAGGTTCCAACTCCTTATTTAGTAAATAAAACAAGTTGTGGAAAGAACATTCACTTTGGCACCATACCAACCCAATTAAACCTCCATTTCATTAGACTTCAGAAAGCAGCCAAAAATAATCTAATTGACCCATTAAAAGTTAAAAATTTCACTTATTTTTTGGAATTGTTAAGCATCCCAGTAAACTAATTTAAAATGCCCGGCTACCTAAACAAGATAAAAAGTGAACTTCTTATACTACCCAGAGGTAATGAGAGAGAATTCAGTGCCATTAAAAACACTTCTTACTCCACAGTTGTGCTGAAAGTTATAACCAGATTTGAAAGAGCAGGCTGAAATCTCTGGTTAGCATTGTGTTTTATGAGTGGTTAAAACTAACTATCTATTTTGCAAGTGCCCACAAATATTCACTTAAGAGAAAAGATCCCAAAACCTGTCATGGGAATGGGACCAAAAGACAGGGCATCATAAACCCCAACAGGCCCTCAAACTTTTAGGGTATTTGAAACGTGAATATGAATTTTGCAAGGGCCCCTTTCTTTAAAATGGGTGGAATTAAAATGCAGGGTGTAAACACAGACAAACTATGGCATGTCCTACTGATATTTGAAAAGGGATAGAGAAAACATCATCATCCTCAAAGCATGGAAGTTGAGTGCAAGAGATAAGATTAGTTTATATGCCAGTTTTAACCACCATGTGGAAGTCGGAAAAGAAAACTGCAGATGATACAGGAAAGACACAGCTGAGTGATCAGAGGCTTGAGTAAACAGAACTTAAATGTGGGGGATGTGAATAGGTAGACATGGAAACAAGGCAGCAGGAGTAACAGCCAAAAGGAAATTCCATTGCAAAGCTGACTATAGACTTTTCTCAAGACTAAAACAATGTACAAGTGCAGTCTGTCCAATCCTAGAATGAATTCCTTGTAACTGAAATGGCAAAGGTGACCTGCAAAGGATTTTTTTTTAAATGCAGATTTTTTTGGGGGGTGGTGGTGGTGGTAAAACCTTTCAAGTTCTCATTATACATCAGAAAGAAGCAGAAAAGGGCACAAACCTATAATTTCCCTTTTGTGAGTAATCTTCAAGATAAAACTAATGAATTGCAGCTTTTTTGGCTAATCATTTAATCCAGCAAGCATCTCCTATTGGCCAATCAATAAAACATTCAAATACTCTTCAAACAAACAATAAGGTTGTGAACTCTTATATTTATTTAAAAATTATGTAGATTTGGATGTATGTTGAGTACGACCTTGGGTTCCTGATATGTTGCCAGTTAATCCTCAGAGTTAAAAAGTATAGGCACCATGCTGTAGTATTTTTTTTAACCTGGGTTCTAAATGTCTCTTGGGGACATGTAGGAGATTTAGGGAACACTGGTAAGGTTGTAATCAATAGGTTACTTATTCCATAGAGGGCATACTTTTTTTTTTAATCCAAGGAAAAGTGACAAACATGTAAGAAGCAATGTTTTGCCTCTATCATTCAATGGCCCTTTTTTAATCAATCTTTTGTTTATCTCAACACTTACAAAACAATGAGAACAGTGGCAGATTAGCTTTGATGACTAAAGGGTGCCTTTCTTTTCCCAAAACAATAGAAAGTTCGCCTGCTGTAATATCACAAAGAGGATGAAATTATAGCATGAGATGTGCCACAAATTCCTGTTCAAGGGAGAGTGCAAGGAATAGGATCCCAGGAAGGCTCTTGGCATTGGGATACACTACCCAGATGGATCCATTAAAGACCCTGCATTTTTAGAGCTGAGTAGCCTATCTATATTCCTACCAGTTCTGTAGGGCTGTGGAAGCAGAGAGAGAAGGGTTAAGGCGTTATCTGAGAAAGTCTAGTTTCTAGGTATAGGAGGAGGCAGGCAGTGGCAGCAGTGAAGGGGAGAGATCAGACGTAAATAAGGAGAAAATGGCTCTTTCCTGTCTGAACCCCCAAAAGGAGCACACATGATTTTATCTCCAAAATGGGAGACTGTAGAGTTTCTTTTCCTTTGGGGGAAGGGGTCTGCTCATGCCTCGAGCATCTGGGATGATGGGAGAGCCCTCTCTGACAGTGCTAAACGCTCTGTCAGTACGCACACAAAACAGCTGTGTTGTGGGCTAACTTAACGGAAGCTAAAAAAAAGAAGTTCCATCAGTGAACAGACTATTTACCTTGAAGCAGAGCCAGAGCATCCAGCAGGACAACAAGGCAAATCAGCAACCACAGCAAAGAGTGGGAACAGCATCATTATACATAGACCATATGTTGTGAGTGACTGCATTAACTAATCCAGGCACTGAGAACGGCACAACATTACCATTAGGTACACTGTGAAGATGGGGGGGAGAGAGAGAGGATGCAACACAAAATTCTCTCTTGTATCTGGAAAGGCACAAAAATAACAAGCACACAGATCAGTGATTGGAGAACTGCTGGTCGTGCCATTAAGTATTTACTGTGAATACTGCTCCAGAGTAAAGCAAAATGTTTTCAGACACACAGATAATAATGGAAAGTAACACAATGACTGTCATAATATTGTATGACTGACTTATGAAAAGCACAGGTAAAAACTATAGCAGTATGGAGCTTGTTTGTGTCCCGGGGTAAATTAGACTAGAGGGTTGTCTAAAAATCAATAACGATACAGCATTTCTGCCACTGATTTAAATCAAATACAAAAAAAAAAAAAAATACAAGGGACATTGCATTCAAAAAATGCTGCGTTTCCGATATGGGTTTATATATCAGCACGAATTCACATAAGGTGGGGGCCCACTGCATAAGACTGAGGGGGGGCATTCTTCATTTCTTGATGATATGCTGAGAAAATATGTTTCTGTAATAAATGGTATCAACTCCCTAAAATTAAGGTGGTCATTAAACTTTACTCAAAATAATATTAGCGTTCATATTAGAATTTGAATTGCCGTGTAGACTGAGTGTTACTGCCAGGAATGGACAGTTCCCCCACCCCACATCCTCCTGCATTCCCAGTTCCTCCACGTTAAAAAAAACCCTCAGCGGTCAATGGAAACTCAAAAGGGAGGAAAAGATGAGTTCAAAGCAGACAGAAAAAAGCAACTTCTTTTTGTGTTTTTGGACCACACTTTTATTAGTAAGAGAGATTTATCCATAACAAATTACCATCTTCACTCTTGACATTGCAAACAGAGATGTTACATATGTTTACAAAGTATTAATTACAGTAGGAATGGACATAGGAATTGAACATTACCATTAATATTCGCATTGCAGTTGCATCTAGGGCAGTGGTTCTCAAACTTTTGTACTGGTGACCCCTTTCACATAGCAAGCCTCTGAGTGTGACCCCCCTTATAAATTAAAAACACATTTTTATATATTTAACACTATTATAAATCCTGGAGGAAAAGTGGGGTTTGGGATGGAGGCTGACAGCTCGTGACCCCCCACATAATAACCTTGCGACCCGCTGAGGGGTCCCGACCCCCAGTCTGAGAACTCCTGATCTAGGGGAAGGCCATAGTGCAAATCACTGTACAAACACATTGAGAGAGAGAGTCCCTGTCCTGAAGAGTTTAGAATCTAAACAGACAAAAGAAAGTGTCGGCACGCACAGAGAAGTGATTTGTCCCCAGTCACACAACTAGTAAAATTTCCATTTACCATATATGAGCAAAGATCTTAGTCTGTTTTTAGTCCCAAATCTGCCAGATTTCCTGTGTGCAACCTTGGCAAGTCATTTAACCTGTGCATGCCTCAGAGTTGTGTTGAGAGGCCTGATTGGTTGTGATCCTTAGTTTGAAGGTGCTATACATGTGCAAAGTATTTTTTTAAATAGCATATGGTATTAGGATTAGTGAAAGGTAAGCTTCAAAAACGTCAAAGTTCCAATTCAGTTTGGATATGTACCCATAAATTCAGTGCTAATCTGAACTACATCAACTTCTCCAGTGTGTAATCCAAAAGAATCATAATATCTAAGAATTAACTTTGTTGATACACACATACTTTTGCTTAGAAATGTTATTTCATTCAGATCTCCTGAAATATTTCTTTTCCATTTCTTGATCTGGCTGAAATCCTCTCATTCATATCTTAAAAAATATCTCAAGAAGTTCAGCGTGAATTTGATACTAAAAATGGGTGAAGGTTCAAGCAGGAGGGCGTTACATTTTATATACATTATTTTGCCCATTTGTATTTGCTATTGGGAATGATCCATATGACCATATTTTAGAGGTAAACATTTGTATATTGAAAGGGGTGTTGTGGCGGTATTGATCACTGTATCAGTGGAGATATGTCTTCAGGTTTTCCATCTGTTCTGGCAGGGACTTATACCTCTTTGAGCTAATGTGTCCTGGTCTATGGGGAGCTTGCTTCTGATGATGTGTTTGGTGAGTTAGGGGGTTGTGTAAAGGCCAGAAGATGGGGGTTGGGAAATATTTCTCTTAGGATGTGGTCCCTCTCAAACATCGGTTGCAACTGTTTGATGATCCCCTGTACGGGTTCTCATGTACGGTGGTGGGGACAACTAGGGGCATGTGGGGTCGTCTTTGAGTTCTTTATAGTAGTGGTGTCAGAGAGTTGTAGTCATCATAATTGAGGACCATGATGGTGCCGCCCCTTTTTTCTGCTGGTTTGATTGCTATCTGGTGCTTGGATTTCAGGGACTGTATAGCTGTTTTCTCAGTGGTGAAGAGATTGTAGTGGATGTAATGTTTAAGGATTTTTTTCCCCCGGATCCACATAATGATCCAATGTGTGGTTTCATCTACTGGAGGGTGTCCAGTCAGAGGAATTTTTTTTCTTATGACTGTCAGAGGTATGTGGTAGTTGTGGGTAACACCATCATCATTGTGAAAAAATTCCTTGAGGCAGAGTTGTCAGAAGAATTCTTCTAGTTCTCCACATATTAGTATGGCATCAGGTTCTGTGGTGGGGGCAGAAGTTCAGTCCCTTTGAGAGCACAGATAATTCAGATTTGGTTAGGGTAGTCTTAATATGTAGATGCTGTTGGAATGTCATGTAGTGTCCATGTGGTGGGTTCTGGTGTAGTAGTTTTTCCTGGAGGTGGTGTTCTGTTGGCTGTGAAGTTGTTGTGGTAGGTTTCACGTTCTTGTTTTTGTGTTGGATGGCTATCATCAGGGTGTTCTTTTTTAAATACTTTTATGGAGTTTCCTGCATCATCTCCAGATAGGTTTCCTGATTATTTTTCTTCTAGTGTGTGGGAGCATGTGATGGTTTCTTGTTTGAAGTGGTCTCTTCTGGAGTATATGAGGAGCAAGAGATGGTTCTTCATTTTTTTATGAAGTCCTTCTGCAGATATGTGCAGCATACTTGAAGATGTATATAGTGGGCAGAGCATTATGGATGGTCAATCCTCTGGGGATTTGTTTCTTGCATTTGCCCTGGAAGTAGATTTTGCTGTTAAGTTTGGCTTCCTTCATCTTCATGTTGTGGAGTTTCCATTTAAACAGCAAAATTTGATATCTTCCATTGTTATTTGCAGTGTTGTAGCTGTGTTGGTCCCAGGAAATGAGAGAGACAAGCTGGGTAAAGGAATATCTTTCATTGGACCAACTTCTGTTGGTGGACAGAACAAGCTTTTGAACTTGAGAGAGAGAGCTACTCCCCAGACCTAACGGGGGGTCTACCCTTCTGCTTTTCAAGCCATAATATTATTCCTCAAAGGCAACAAATACAGAATATCTGACAATACACCTTCAATCGGTACCTCTGTCACTTCCAGGGTCTGTATGTAAATTTGTAGGCCCAAGTATCACTTGTGATTATAGCTTTGTCACAAAGCTATAATCACAAGGGGATTCTAAAATCATAAGAATCTGTTTGAAATATTATTTTATTATTATTTAATATTCATATTGTGGTAGTGCCGAGAGACCAACCAGAGATCAGGGTCCCATTGTGTTAGGCACCGTACAGACCTATAATAAGTTCCTGTCCCCAAAAAGCTTGCCATTTAAGAGACAAGACTTAACTGGATGGGAGAAGTGAAGTAAAACAAATAAGAGAATATGTGCAATTCTGAGTGAATCAGAAGCAACAATCACAACTTGCCATCTAACACTTACCACTAGAGATTTATTTTGCACCCCTCCTTGAGACAGTAACAGTACCACCTCTACAATGGAATGGGCTTTGACTTCCCCAACTGATAGTGCAACTGACAATCACACAAACCCTGTTTTATAGTTATAACCAGGAGTAGTATTTTGTGCCTTTGGTGTATACAGCAGTTTAAATATAAGTCATTCATATCACCATGATGCTCTCTAAATTTCTGTTTCTTATCCTTGAGTTACAGACAATCTCTTATGGTAAAAGATTAATTCTGTCCTACCAATTCAATATGTGGCCTTTACCAAATCGATTAACAAGAGTGCCAATCCGAGCCAAGTAAGGCAGTAATTATAGTGATAGAGATTCTTATCCACTAGTAAATGGACTGAGACCCTTGACTCATTTTACATCATCCAAACCAAACACCCATTGATACTAACCACCTTCTTTTATCGCCAGCAGGGGCCAGATTAAAATCTGTGACTTTGAGGTAAAATGTTTGATGTTACAGATACCCTCAAACATCCAATCTTTTTATCTACTTTCTCTTTTTAAAAAATAACTGATAAAAGAAGTTCAGACTATCACTTCAGAGAAGCAAACAACAACAACAACAAAACTCTCAAAAACCTATCACAGACTTGCAAAGCACTTCACTAGCTATCAGAGCAGGACAAAAGAAAGTGAAAAAAATCTCAGCTGAAAGGAAATCAAATACCAACACTGAAGAAGAAGAGACTATGAAAGAAACTGTGCCCCAGAGCAAATGGGTGCATCTTCCATCATTAGACTTGCACTCACTTATACCAAAGCTGATTTTGCTTCTGTGGTTAAAACCTGGCACCCTTGAAGTCAATGGCAAAACTCTCATTGATTTCAACAGAATCAGGATTTCACCCTATATTATGTTTATTCATGTGTAATGGCATAAATCCTTTTAGATATCAAAATTATATGTCTGAGTTTATTAAAAAAATCAGAAAAATTCTTAAATCATTGAATCTTCTTGCATTTTTTTCTTTCATTTGTAGCATATTTCAGATCTTTAGGTATAATTTTCATGCTCTTTTCCCAGCCAATTAAGATCATTGCCACTGTCAATATGTACAGAAGCATGTCTCAACATTGTCATATATTTTTAACTGACAAATCTTTGGTTCCTAGTGATTAAGGTTATATGAAGCATAGGCATTTTGCTAAAGAGAACTCAAGAACACAATTTAAAATTGCATGGAACCCAACGTAATTTTTTTTTAAATGTATCTGAAATCCACTGTAGCTGATCCAAAAGTGAATGGGAAAGGACAGAAACAAAAAAGTCTTATTCACAGTATACGAGCTCATAACCAGAGACTAAATACTCTACTGGCTTGCCTTTCAAATGCACGTTATCTACTCTCCAAACTGTATGTTGAATAACTTTTTAAAAAACAAAATTCTAAACTGAAAAGATAGGTGGCAAACATGTCAGACCCAGAGTCACCACTTGAATTAAACAGAGTTAAAAGCCAAAAAGCTCATTTTGGGGGGAGTGCAATAGATATCTTGGATAAAAACAAAATCATTTTTCTGCTTTACAGCAAGGGAAACTTGTCACATTGGAAAAGAATGCAACACTACTGAGCAAACTGATTTAGAAAGCAACTAACCAAAAGAAGAGATGGAAAAAAGAGGGAAAATATTTCTCAGACATTCATTTGGCTCTCCTCAGGGAAGCCACGAAGTAGCTATATCTAAAATAAGTCTATTGTGGGATTTTCTGCATGGTAATGGGGGTGTCACTGCATATCCATTGTGAAGTAAAGAGAAAAGGAAACAGGGAGAGGACTGTTACACCAATACTCTAAACAGAATGTATAGATCTATCCCAATTTCAACAAATACTGTCTAGTCTATTTTCCATTTCAAATGCCTCCCAAGATCAGTCCATCTTTTAAAAAAAACTGCAACTAACAACAGTTCATAGATTACACACACAACCACTGGAACAAATGTGCTGTTGTGATGAATTTCTCTTTGTTTCAGTGAAAGTACATAGGTTTATTTTTATGATATTAACTAGTCTATGCAATACATTAAGTAAGCATGTGTTGTTCTAGTTTATAAACCAGCCTTGGTGACCATCATTGAACAGCTACAGGGTCCACTCAGGGCCGGTGCAACCATTTAGGTGACCTAGGCGGTCGCCTAGGGCACTAGGATTTGGGGGCGCCATTTTCTTCGGCAGCGACCGCGGCGGCTGAATCTTTGGCCGCCCCGGTCGCTGCCGGCATTTAGGCGGAGGGAGCTGGGGCAGTGGAGCGCGGGGAGTGCTGCCTGCAGCAAGGGGGGGGGGGGAAGGAGGGACAGCACGCAGGGGAACACCCCGCCCCGCCTCCTCCCCGAGCACGCCGTGGCTGCTCCCCAATCAGCTTAGGCGCCGCAAGCCTGGGAGGCGGGAGAAGTGAAGCAGCCACGGCGTGCT
>NC_048307.1:28080260-28179710 GCF_013100865.1 Trachemys scripta elegans
AGAGGGGGGAAGCTGCCCGTGGGGGGGGGGCGCCTCAGGGCAGGGGCTCGGGGATGGGGGGGCGCAAGATAGAAGTTTCGCCTAGGGCGCAAAACATCCTTCCACCGGCCCTGAGTCCGCTGTATTTCTATTATGTTGTCAAGGAAAGTATCTAGCACTTAGACCTGCTCCCTGCCCATCCCATTCTTAGAGTGAGTTGTCCAAATCCTACACAGCACCTAGACAGGGATTTCTGGTGGATTAGGCAAGTCATTCAAATGCTATCTTCTTCTCTGCCTCTACAGCTGGGATCCAAAGGATAAAAACCTTCTCCCCCCCATCATGTAACAGTAGTGGACAATTTATCTCATAATATACAAAGAATCATATTTTTGGTTTATTAATATAACAGATATAATTTAGAGAGTTACTTGCTGAACGTGGAGATCTAAGTCCTCTGTCTATCCCCAGAGATGTTAAATGCCATCTTGTCAAGCTGTGTTAGTCTAACATTTTGAGGTACAATCTCATGAGGTAAACGTCTCTGTTTCTATTAAATCCATGGCCTCTGTTGAGACTGTCACCTAGTCTGTGCCTATTAGGGTGGTGAGTTTGGTGATGTACATATCAGCCTACTAGGAAAAGGACAGAGAGTTAGCAATGACTTCTTCAGATCATCTCTCTACTCGCCTCTTGCTGGCAATTAGACTGTTAAAACTTTCAAAGGATTTCCAGGATCACAGCATTTTAAAGCAATAGAGATATTTAATACTTACTTCCAAAGAGTAGATCTTAAAAAAACCCATTTAATTCCCATTAATTTAATTCTGTAGTAATGGATATTAATTTTCACTGAGAAAAAAGAAAAACACAAAGCCTTTACATATAAGAGTACACTCTTACTGATATCTACTGCATTTTAAACTCAAACTATCATATTTTCCCCTACCCTGCCAGGCACTAATTGCGATAGGACAATGATTTAGGTATGCCATTAAAAGGGAGTATTTTTATTTTTAATATTCTGTAGAAATTAATCTAATATTGCAGACCTCGGATAAGCACTAATAGATGCAAACAAGCATGACAGATTATTTTTGTAGGTAAGAACCAATGTATGGGGAAAATTCTGTAGTCCTTACATTAGCAAAACTCCAGTGGACCTATATGGGAATACTCCCAGTAGTAAGCAGTATTCTGGAGCAAATGTTTTCCGAATTGGGCCCTTACTTTATTGTTAATTTATTTTAGCTTTTGTGTTAGTACCTTTTGAAGTTTTCATGTTATGCAATATTATATTTCTCTGCAGTATCCTGCATCCTTTGCTTTTGACCATTCATTGTTTACTATGCTTCTGGATTTGCGTATCTTTTAGTTACGAAGTCAATACACTACTGGGATTATAATAAAAAATCAGGGGGCTAACAGTGTTTTATTATGTTATTGCCAACACTATTATCTTTCCCTTTTTTGTTTGATCCAAATAATATAAAACTATGAATGATGGTAAACTAAATTGTGGCAAAGAGTAAGCATGAACATGTATGGCAAAGATTCCTGCAATTGAATCTGTATGTCACATACGTTCCAGTAATTCCAGAGACTGGAAATGAGTATGAAATCCAGGCTCCATTGACTTCAATGCAGGGCCAGGATTTAATACCAGGTATTTTAGGTTCTGTTCCTGACACTCCTAATGACTCACTGTGACACTGATAAAGTCACTTAACTTCTCCATATCTCAGGTTACCTATCTATGTATGAAGTATATTGGTTTCCTTTAGCACAAGTGTATTGTGATGGTCAAAACAAAGATCCTGTCATGCAAGGTACTTTTATAAGTATACAAAATAATCTTACTACTAATAAAATCACTCAGATTCATTTGAGTTTTTTGGATACGAATTCTGAGGTGTTTCTTGTCTCGCTAATGTGCAGAAGATTAACTTTCTGACATTAGAGTCACAGGGGTTTATCCAGGTTAACTCCCAATGCATCCATAGTAGAGCATGTTTATAGTTTCAAATATGCCTCAAATTGTTGATTTAATAGTCTAAGATTCAAAGCATGAAGAACTACTGTAGTCTTAGTAGTATATTCTCATCTTGGTGCCAAATTAATATTCAGTGAGAGTTACACATCAATTTGAGAATATAACCTATACTTTACTCTTCATAAAGCATCCTATATAGAACTGGATGAAGATGTATTGGCCAGTCATGCTATGAAGCTTCAAACTGGTGATATATAACCCTTAGCCATGTCAAACCAACTATTAATCTTGCAATGAGAAAGCTAAGTCTCATCAACAAAAT
Source organism: Trachemys scripta elegans (assembly GCF_013100865.1). NCBI lineage: Eukaryota > Metazoa > Chordata > Testudines > Emydidae > Trachemys > Trachemys scripta. The sequence goes on from NC_048307.1 coordinate 28,082,555, forward strand.
TTTTGGCAGAGAGAGTCACAAAGTAGTGAATTCAGTGTTAATGACTCTTTAAAGGTAAAGTTGGCTTAATAAGTATAGAAAAATATTAGAGATAGCCGCATTTAAACAAATGGCACATGAAACATAAATTCTGCCATCTGCTATAACTGTCTCTGAGTAGGCTCTTGGCACATATTGTACAATCATCTGCATATGACAGGTAATTTTTAGCCAAGTCTAAAAAATGCTTTCTGCTCTGTGATTTTTTGAAGAGAAGGAAAATATTGAAGAGAGACACACAATACAAAATATCAGAGATTCTTGTATTATAAACTACTGTGTAGTTTATACATTGTTCCTATTAGTTCCATCTGAGCTACATGAAGACTATGAATGTATGCACAAGTGTACAAAGAAGTGAAATATGTTCTCTCTCTTCTTACTGTTCTCTTTGTATTTTGTGGCTCTCGGTTGGCTGCCATTTAGAGTTGTTCTGCCTAAAATCCTGGAACTATTTTATTCCATTAAACCTTTTAAAGGCATTAAAGAATGATTAACTTATAAAAAGACGCTCTTCAAGACTAAATCATTTAAAGTTTTGTTTTCGGATACTCTGTTTCTACTGGAGAAAAATATTCAGAATACCTCCAGAAAGGTTATAGGAATCAGAAGAAAAAAAAAACAAAAACCCAGAATCAATGAAGATTTGTCCTTGTAGAATACTTAGTGAAGTTTCCGAATTTATAAGGAAATTAGTCCACTCATATTCCATTTAAGTACACTGATAGACAATTCATTATTTAAACAGTGCTGTCAGTCATGAACGGATACTTAAAGTACCCTATGACAAAATGGTATCAGTACTGAAGGTCGTCCTCTAAATAAGAGAACGGCACAAAGGTTTCATAAAGACTTCTTTCAAAAAAACAAATTACTTGAGGATCTACCAAAATGAATTTTATTATTGAAGACAATTGAATTTTACAATGCTTATACTAAATACATTAGGGAATTAAAATGACTGAAAGACTTCCTTTAAAAAAAATAAAAATAAACTAGAACAACCTGGAAAAAAACCCCAACCTTAAGGAAGTTAGCCTACAAAAAAGATAGCTTTTCAGGATTTATTCAATTGGAAGCACAGGATTATTTGTTATATTTGTTTATACTTGACAAAATGAACTACATAGATCATATAAATCAGTCACCATTTTTATAATGCTACAATATCCCTGTAAGTATAATATACAATGGCAATGCTCCCAAATGATCAGGGAATTGAACCACCACACATTTCCAATTAGTTTAAATTTCCTCTGAAACTTTATTAAACATATTTGCAAAATGAGACTGTATACTTCCCTCTTTATCTGGCAGTAAAAAACACAGCCCAACATGGTGCCTTTTGGTCCAATGATTTACCTGTTGGTCCACAGTACGATAGAACCAGTACAGGCCCCAAATCAAATAGGAGTCAGCTCACCAAACCAAAATATGCCAAAAGATCTTTTACTTACAAGAAAAACTGGACCTTCAGCCTACACCTCTATGGCAAGCCTCTTCCCCTATCCTAACTCTCACTGCATCACATGGCATGACTCAGGGTATGTTTACACTGCAATTAGACACCATGACTGGCTTGGGCCAGCTGACTTGGGCTAAGGGGCTTGGACTAAGTGTAGACATTTGTGCTCAGGCTGCAGCCCGAGCTCTCCGGACTCTCTCACCTTGTAGGGTCCTAGAGCCCAAGCCTGAATGTCTACCCTGCAGTTAAACGGCCCCTTAGCCCGAGTCAGCTGGCATGAACCAGCCTGAGTTTTTTAACTGAAGCATAGACATGCCTTTCGTTTCCATCCTTGCACTCAGGTTTAATACAATCAATGAAATCTAAAGGCATCAAAAGGAAAGAGGCCACCAGCCACTCCTAAAATGAGAGCAATATATTGGCTGCTCCACAACCCGTGTGTGTCAGGACAAGAAGTCTCATCGCCCTGTGTCAACACCCAGGTTCCTCTGTAACATTACACTAAAAAAACAAATAGAATCTACCTAATACCTGAGAACAGTGGCTCTCGACCTCTTCCATAGATGTTCGTGAACCCCCTCCCCAGTGGGTTGTGAAAACCCAAGCTCTAGATAATGGCAAAACACATGCACCAAAACCCCTGGTAATCTGTGGTGGAAACTTTTTGTAGAAAATATCCTACCCTAAATAAAATATGGCAATGATCCCTAAGCATACTCAGAGACAGAGCTGAAGCTGCAACCAGTGCATATATATTGCAATACAAACAAACAAATAAATAAATTGCCAGATCCCAGCAAACAAACCTGAAAAATGAAAAAGTGTCTGTGTGTATTTCAGAGGATGGGAGCTCTACATATCTAATGAGAGACTAAGGACTTCTGCTCCTTTTCCAAAAGCCCCATCCTTGGGGAGATGTTGACCATTCTGCAGATGGGTGAGTTTCAAACCCTTCTGTCAAAGCCTCTTTACATGTCAGTCAGTTTACGGTTTGAAGGGAAGATTCATTCCCATTTCCCTGCCCATCTTGGGGCCTGCCAAAGTGTGATTTTGAGCCAGATTGGTATACATATTGTGTGAGGGTAGGGGGCTGTTACATAATTTCTAGGTGAGAATGTCACCTCATTAATTTAAATATTATGAAATTTGAAATTGTGCACATGTATGCAGTTTTCTGAAATGGCATAGATTGCAGAAGAAAATTCTTTAGGAATAGTGTACCTGCAGGATGCACATAAATTATTTATCCAAACATTCATTTGTAAGGTTAAATTTACTAAATGACCACAAAACCAAAAATATTTTTCTTAATCCTCAGTCTGTGCCCACTGCTTTATAAGAACAGTACACATTGCAGGAAATTATGTTGTTTCAAATTACTGAGTGTGTGCATTTTACTCTTGAAATGCAACCAAAATGGACACACACAACTCACTCTATCAGGCAGGAGGGGGATCTTATATCAATCTGGAAAAAGAAAAATCAAGTTGTATTTATTAATTTATGGGGGAGGAGGTTGTTTTGTCTATCTTTCTATAAGAAGGGCAATTTATATTCAAATGTTCCATAGGAAATTTATACAGCAGCCCATTAAGGATTCATAGTTTTCATAGTGAGAAAAAGAAGAATAAATACATAGGAAACTCCCCAACTTTATTTGGCTGTCTAACCCAACCATTAGATTCACCACATGTTCCTCCTAATAGTCTTGCAAGGCTTTGAGAAACAAAATTTTACTCCTGGGGGAATTCTGTGCCACTGTACATCTGCTGAATTTATGTCCCCTGGAGATTTTTTTGCTTCCTCGCAGAAAAATGACTTTCTGATTGGGAAACAAAGGGAAGCCACAAGAACGGGCATGCAACTTTCCCCAGCAGTATGTTTTGGGTCCCCAGGGCATCTGGCAGAGAGGTAAATCATTGTGGGGCAGGGAACAGGACTGGGGAAGACCTGGCTGATGGCTCCTACCCTGTGCCAGGCTCAGCTGCTAGTCCCAGCTGGGCTGGGAAAGATGGGGCTCCCTCTTCCCCTCCACGGCATCCAGGACCAGATCAGACCCACCCCCAGATTTCTCTCCCAACTTCAGGAAGCTCTGAAAACTCTCCTGCCCCCCTTTTTCCTGCACCCATCGCTCCCCAGCTGGGGGGAGAGATCCCCGTACAGAGCGCTTCTCCCCCACCCACCCAACCCACATGCATCCAGACCACCTCATACCCAGACCCCCTCACCGAGCCTTACCCTCCTGAACTCAGAACTCCTCGAATGAGCCCCTCTCCCCCTGCACCTGGACCACACTGATGATGAGCCACCTGCATCTTGATCCCCACCCCCCGAGTCCCAATCAACTGCACCTGGATCCCCACCCCACTGAGCTGCCCACACCTAGACCCACCTGCCGAGCTCTATCCCCCCAATACCCAAACCTCCCCTCCCCCACTGAACCCCAACCACCTTCACCTTGATCTCCCTATAGAGTCCCATTACCATTGCACTCAGAACCCCCCAACAAGCCTCTCTGCATCTAGAACCACTCCATATCCATATCCCCCACCAAGCTGCCCACACCCAGATTGCCCCACACAGAACCCTCTCAACCTACACCTGTATCTGCCCCCCACACACAAAGTCCCTGCACACTTGGATCATGCTTTGCTGAGCCTGCCTGCCCACACTTGGTGCAACTGGCACAGGGGGTAGGGGCCTGGGGTGTTTCTGGGACAGGCCCGGTCCTTGTGCTGTGTCAGGGTTGGGTGCAGCCTCATGACTGAGTCCATGTCCTGTGGAGAGCTGCACAGTGATCTCCCACCTCTGTGCAGTCAGTGGCCTGTGCTCCCCACTGCCATGCTGGAGCCTCCACATTTATTTGACAAATAGAATTTGCAGAATTTTGCAGAATTTTAAAATATTGTGTGCAGAATTTTTATTTTTTTGGCACAGAATGCCCTCGGGAATAAAATTTACACTCTTCATTTCCACAGGCTGACATGGGTTCAGTTTTGGCAAAACAAGCCCTACAAAGCTATTAGTTAAAATGCAGCAACCAAAAGGGGAATGCTGGCTCCTGCATTTTCAGTGGAAAATTGTACCCTTTCAACAAAGCTTGCACCTTACATCTGATTATTTCAGAATATTTTACAGATGTTAATTAAATTCTGTCTCACAAAAACCCCTTTGAGGTAGTGACATTTTGTTATGCCCATTTTACAATTAAAATACTAACGTGAGTAGAGATTAAGGAACTAGCCCAAGACCACACAGGAAATCTGAAGCAGATCTGGCAATATTGAACTTATGTTTCAAATCACAGTCTTGTGACTTAAACGTAAGTCCTTTCTTCCTTCCACTAGAGGGTAACATGATCTTGCACAACTGAGCCAGCACAGTGTCAGACTACCAATTATATGTGTGTTATCATCACTGGGTCCTGTTTCAGGGTAGGGAATATGGCTAGCAAGAAAGGAATCAGCAGCTGCAGATGTATTTAGCAGCACGCCACACTGTGCATATGTATTTCTGAAAATTCACATACTGCACTAAATCTGTTGCAGTGCTCCCAGCTCCTCTAAAATCACAGTACTGGAGAATATCAGTATCAGACAGTGATTCCAATTTTTGGTGGACAAACATGCAGCCTAACATGATATGCAACACATTGGCATCATTATCTGCAGCAAATGGGTTCATTACAGTCTCACCACATTCCACACACAACAGTTAGAACTTAAAAAAAAAAAAAAAAAAAAAAAAAAAGCCTCCAAACACCCTAAGAAACATTGCTCTGATGTCTACAGCATTTGAAACACTTCAGGGATAAACTTTGAAAGAAAGAGTCTGACTTGGCACCTGACACCTGGGAGCTACAGACACAATCAGTGTCCTGAAATCCTCACCTTCTACAAAGGAGAAGAGCAATAAATCATCTGTCTGTATATTTCCCTCTTTGGCATTCAGCAAGTTGACCATAGGCTAGTTTTGACAGAATTTAGATACGCATTGCAGAGGCTTGCCAAGAGTCAGCAGGGTCATAAATTTGTTCCTGACTCTCTGACCTTTCCTGTGATTATTATTTAGTATTTGTAAAGTGGTAGTGCCTAGCAGCTTCAAATAGATATAAGGGCCATGTTGTGCTAGGCACTAGTGTGACGCTAAACATGTGTTTACACCCTACACACTACTTTCATAATCTTTGTACAAAATATGCCTTGTAAGATACCAATTGATAACTAATAACTCTCTCATTATTAATATTCTTGTGTGATGTCTGTACTTAGTGTATATTAAGAGTTATGGATATATACTGGACTTATGACTATAATGTATTTAAACCAGGCACATCAAGGGAGTTAGTGAACAGGTCTGACCAGGACAAAGAAATGTGTTTGCTTCTCTACCAGCTTGGTCATCAGACAGAGACAATGAAGGTATATTTACATTTAAGCAGTAAATAGGGCCATCAAAATAACAAGAAGCGGGAGACTGTAGGAAACAGAACAATTTGCAGTTTTAGCAAACACCAGCAGGTGAAGAAAGAGATTCCTTCCTCCCCAGACTCCATGTCACCTTCCTGACATCTTGAATAAAGTTGACTTTGAAAGGTAACCCTCAGAAGAATCCATTTCAAAGGTCTGCTGGACTATAAAGACAAGGGGCTGGACCTCTGATGATAAGCAAGTGAATCCGCTGATTGTATGAAATATAATTCATTATAAAAGTATATATAGTGAGGTCTTTTCTGAAAGCTAATGACACAGCAGTGATTAATATAATTAAATATATATATTAACACTATATGTGGAAGAATGGATACTTAATGATATTTAAAGAGTGTGGTCAAACAAGGAGAAACAGGTTCCTTCCCAGACAGGAGAAAAGGCAGCTATTTGCCTGTCTGCTATGCAAATTATGCATGGTGACATCAAAACCATGGAAGCCCCATTTATATACAGGGCAATGGGAAGCCCACAAGAAGGGAAGAACAGCATGAGGTCATCCTGCTTCTTGAAACAAAGTCATTGAACTCAGGAAGATATAAATAAGGACAGAAGCCATCTTTGGTATCCATCACTAGACAGACACAAGAGGCCAGACCTCTTGCAAGCTGAGAATGATGGGTCCTTCAACCAAGGAAGGGTTGAAGTCTCTGGAAACTGAATATAGGTGAGAAACCTGCTAGGCAATCTTTTTCACTTCAGAAGACAAAAGAACCAGCACTTCTGGTCTTCTGGAGGAGATCTTGACTCAGGGGTGGAGAGAGAAAAGCCATCTTGAACAAATCTACCTTGCTAAATTAAGTTTTAGACTTTTAGATATGTCTTTTCACTTTTATTGGCTTGTAACCCTTTCCAACTTTATTTCTTTTACTTGGCATCACTTAACCTATGTTCTGTTAATAATTTTTTTTTTTTTTTTTTTTTTTTTTTTACTATAAACGAACTCAATGCTGCATTTGCTGGGAAAGGTGTATTTACCCCTGTTAATAAACTGTGATGTGCTTTTGTCTCTTTAAAGGAACAAATGCACCTTATTATTTCTCTGAACTGTCCAGGAGATGGCTGGCCATTGCAGAGCACATGGTTTGGGGAAAATCTGGGACTGGGAGTGTGTTGTGGTTACCTTGCCGATAAAAGCCAGTGTGGGGCTTTAGACAGCCTGCTGGGGTCAGAGTTACCAAATCAGGGCTGGCTGCATAGCACACAGACACTCACTGTGAGTGCCCCAGGCTGGGAGCTACAACAGCAAAGCATTGTGAGACACTCAAGGTAAGAGGTGACACAATCCCTCACTGATCTGAATTGCACCCCGGAGCCCCATGACAAGTACACATACACATGATAAAATGGTATTCCCCGCTCCCAAGAGCTTATAATCTATTTATTTGATGAGAAGCAACACTTAGATGTAACAAAGGGGAGTTGGCCAAGAAGTGCAGGGAAAAAACATCGTCTGAGCTGGTGGGTGAGCCAATGAGGTTCAGGTAAACCATTGACCTTTGTGCACCAGGGGAGGGTATATAAAGCCTCTACTGCCAGCCTGAGCTTAATCTCATGCCAAATTAATGCCTCCCCTCCCGGGATTAACATAGGACTGGTGGGTGGATTGTTGTTTTTTTTTTTGGAGGGGGGTGTCTGCTGTGGGCATTGCATTCCCTTTTGGGGGACTAAGAAGGAATTTTCTCCTTACCATCAGATTGGCTAGACCAGGATTTTTTCCCCCACATTCCCTAGAGCAGGTCAGGACTCGATGGAATAGGTCAGGAGGGAAGGTTCAGGTTGTCACTACTATGCAGGTGTTATTTGTTATGTCATTCCACTGGGGGTCTGATTCCCTGATAAACCAGAACTGGAAGTGGATTTAGGGAAAGACATCACCTAAAGAAGCTGAGAAATGAGGTTGGAGTTCTTAATGAGTGATACAATGAGGAGACAACCCAGTTTCTCCCACTCCTTAACCTGCATATGAATGGAGGGTAATGGGATCCCAGTGATAAGCTGGGGACCAGCTGTGCAAGGTGTGTGGGGAGGGCCCTCCACCAGGTGCAAACAATTAAGGAAGGAATAACGAGTTATTAACAGATTTTTCCCAGATGAGTTAAGTTACATCCTTGCTTCTTGCCTTTCTTTCCACATGTATGGGAAAAAAAACACAATATAGTAGTTTTGTGGATTTTCTACCATAGATCCTACCATAGATCACTGGTGGCATGGAAGAAAGAATGAAGGAGCTGGAGAGAAAAATTTACCAACAGGCAAGGAAGGTGGATTCGATGGCTCTGTCTTTATAAACAGATGGGAAGGGCAGGGATAAGCTATGAAGGATTTTGATAGTGAATACAATTTGTTTGCAATTTATGAAGTGGAAAAGGAGTAGTCAATGGAAGGATACTAATAGGGGGTGAGTGAATCCGTGAGGCAAGATAATGACTATGATCTGGTGTTGCTACTATTCTGCTTCATTAACACAATATTTGCTGCTGAAAGATTCAGAAGAAAAGGGTGGTTTCCCTTCCACTCATCACCTGTATCAATAGGAAGGAGCAATGCCAACTATCGCTGCACTCTATCAACATCCCACTCTCCAGGACCCCAAATTTTGACAACTAGAAGACAATATCTGTTCTCCAGATATTTCACAGTTCGTAACTGTTCTCTAATCCTCTACTGACACAAGCAAAAAGCCACCTTTGTGGGTTCATTTGCAGTCATTAGCAACCACTCAAAGCCATATCACCTCTTTTGACTTTGACTCCTGGATGGTGAAATTTGGCATTTGGATTTATTCTGACTCCTCCTTCAGCAATGGACAAAGAGGAGCAGAGAAGAGATTCAGTCACTCTCTACTGTCCTTTCTGCTCCCACACCACCAACACCCTTCTGTCCTACCGCAAACATGTTAAGTTGGTGTACAATATAATGAAGGATTAAAAAGACCACAGGGGGCAAAGGTGCCACTTATAACTCCTGAACTGTAGCATTTAGTGGTCTCTCCACTTCCTAATATTGCCATCTCTTTATCATCACTCTCACTGCTATCCTCCATGTCGGCCAGCTCATCAAATTCAGTGTAATAATTTAGTTGTACAGTTCTATCATGATCTTCATTAGTATATATATTCCAATAGCAACCAAAATATGCTAGGCACTGTACAAACACAGAGTGGTAAAATTTTTCTCTATCAACATGTTTATATCTGACCTCAGCTTCTCATCAGTGAGTTTAAATTCAAATTCTTTTTCACTGTGGCAGCTTACTCTGGGGTGGTACAGCAGCTTGGCTGGGAGAAAGGCAATGATGAGGCCACTATGCTGTCCCTCACCCAGCTCTCCAATGAAACCTCTGAAAAGGCTGTACCTTTGAGATTCACTGTAGTTTTAACACACTGAGTCCCTTTCTGTTGCTAGTCCTAATTGGCTGCATGTTTTTTTAGGCCTGTGTTATTATTTATCATACAGAAAAGAGATTAAAAAACCCACACAGACTGAATACTGTATGTGACTGCGCCTGAGTTGGCATAATAATAAAACAACTTTCTTTCTGCAGTCCATCTTTCATTTAAGGATCTCAATGCACTTTAAAGAATTAATGATAAATTTCTGTCCAAAGCAAAAATGCAACATAACATTTCTTCTCCTCCTCCTCCTCCTCCTGCTGCTTGTGTCCTGTCTACACAAAGATAGTGGCTTGTGGGGAAACTTATCAAGCATTATTATTTTGTGCTTTCAGTAACTAGAATTACAGACAATGGACTAGAGCCTCAGCTGGTATGCATTGGGATAATACCCTTGAAATCAATGAAGTTGCATCAATTTACACTAGCTGAGGATCCACCCCTCTGTTTTTAGCTAATCCCTAATTTTTAATATACAGTTGCAAATGAGATCATTGCTATCCCAGCGGATAACATAGTGAACACTTTAATCAACCCAACAAGTGTTAAGAGGAACTATCACATTACTTTTAAAGGAACAGTTAAAAAAAACAAACAAAAAAAAACTAGTGCACCTGTAAGAGACAACCTCAAAACTGCCAACCCATATATCCAAACATGTCTAAGCTACTTTGCATAAACCAGACCAATTTGTCTACACCAACTTAGTTGTGCATAGCATCATTGTTTTGTAATGAACTGTCCCCATACACAAAATGTCTATTTCTAAGAAAGAGGCATGAGTTTGCCACCATCACATTCAGATCTAGTTTAAATGGTTCCAAATTTGGCCCACAGTCTTTGGATTTGTTTGCTTTTTTTCTACCTAGCGATGTGACTGATTTGAGACAGAGACTCCCAACCCAGTTCCATATTCTCATCAGCTGCAGGGTTGGCTCTATGTGTGTTGGAGCTCTAGGCATTTTTCTTGTGTCCATTTCCCTAGAATCAATAAAATAGTACACAGTCATCTCATTTCCTTCCTTTGATTAGATCTCCATCTGTCTTCTATTCCTCCTTGCTAAGGTAGGAAACTTGTTTTCTAGCCAGTCTGCCTCAACCTACGGCCAGAAATGTGGCACTGTATGCAGACAAATATCTGGCCTATGCCAAAAACTGCCTCTGATTTTCTGACATTCATAAACAATCTTCTTTCCTTTTGGTATTGGGCATAAATAAACATAGTGCTTTTCCAGCACTAAATTAAAATGTTCTCCGATAAAAAATGTACATAGTATGTTGGTAGTTACTCTCCCCAATGATAATGGGAGATGCTTTCTAATGTATAAATGTTCTTCCAACCAGTATCAGAAATCAAAGTTATGCTAAATGGAAATTTTGGTTATCACTCCAAGCCCCCACCCCCACCCCGCACAATACCTATTTTAATGAAAAATATAGGTTTGCTATAAATAGATTAATTTCTTTTAGTACAAATGTTGCAGACAATTCTATGATAGAGGATGATAAATCATATTGTGTACACACACACACACACACACACAGAGTTTCAAGTTTTTCAGTTTATTTTTTTTAACTGATTATGGGCTTGAGCCAAAATCCACTGAAATCACTGGAATATTTCCAATAGATTTCAACAGAGCTGGATCAGGCCCTATATATTTCAGCAAACATTCTCATTGTGTTCTTGCATTAATGGACTATTTATACTACAGCTATGTTGTAGGTGGTAAAATGGAACAGAATTAGTACTTTCATTTGAAACATATCTGTAATCAAAATTATAAAAATCCCCATTTTGAACATGGAAAATGTTAACAAGTCTTTAGAGAAGAGAAGCTATTGTATGATATTTATGACAAATTTAATCTTAAAATAAAATACATTTCCAAATAACAAAACTACCAGATATTAAATTTAGCATATCAATTCCATTTACAACCTTTGGTTTCTAATTATAAATGATCATCAAAAAGCAGATGCAAAATTCATCTCTTCCTTCACTGCAGTCAAATTCTGTTTGTTTATTCTAATTACAGTATTTTTATTATATTAGTTCCTCCAAACATGCTGCATTGATTCAAGTACCTCTTGTACAAGTATTTTATGAACAAAAGCTTATTTTAAAGGGGTAACTGAATGCAGTTCAAAGTGTGCAGTCAAAATGGTCACGGTTTGATTATGACATCAGACCATTTGACTGCATTGCCATTTCTCTATTGATGTCAATAGTAAATCAACTGTTGTAATTCAGCTGGTCTAAATGATTATGGGTCAGATGCTCAGCTGGTGTAAACTGGGGTAACTCCATTGAAGCCAATGCAGCTATGGAGGTTTACCCTAGCTCAGGGGTGGCCAACCGGAGCCTGAGAAGGAGTCAGAATTTCCTGATGGACATTGCCAAAGAGCCACAGTAATACGTCAGCAGCCCCCCAGCAGTTCCCCCCACCCGGTCCCAGCTTCTCCCACCCACCAGCAGCCCTGCCAATCAGTGACTCCCCCTCCCTCTCTGCACCTAACGATCAGCTGTTGCCTGGCATGCAGGAGGCTTTTGTGGGGGGAGGAATGAGGGTACAGAAAGTTGGCACCTGCAGCTCCAGCCCCGGATTCGGTGCCTATACAAGGAGCCACATATTAACTTCTGAAAAGCTGCATGTGGCTCTGGAGCCACAGATTGGCCACCCCTGCCCTAGCTGAAGATTTGTCCCTATATTTCTTTTATCATTATGTCTGAAGCTGTTTTATTTTTATTCAGACTTTTAAAATCTATTTTGCCCATTTCATACTAATCCTGCTCCCAATGAAGCTAATAGGAGTTTTTGCCATTGACTTCAACAGGAATCATATTGGGCCTTATATGTCTTCTGGGAAGCATCTATCAGCCTGTCTTATTGAAATAATGGGGGGACATTGATCAGCATTCAGGGCACACTCACTGTAGGTACCCGGCCTGTGCCAGGGAAGCTAATGATCCAACCAGGGGACCAAATTCAGTGATGAATCCTGGTCACATGCCACCATACACACATATAATATACAGAGAGAGAGAGAGAAGTAATAATTAAATAATTTAAGATTATTTTAATTAATCTAAGTAATGTATTATATTTGACATTTAAAAAAATAATTAAAACCTACATACCTTCTTCCACAAAAGGGATGTTTCTCAATAAATCAAAACAAAATAAAACATTGTTTTAAGTGAGTTCAAAGCTTGTAAAATGCAGTGACAACCCTGGAGACTTGTATCTCAGCACACGTACAGCAGGAGACCCTCTCATGCATGACTTGATGGACTTTGTTGAAGGTAAAAGGGTAGCCTAGTTCCCGGTCACACTCACACCTTGGCATCATAGCTGAGAACGCTAACAAATACAACATTCATGACTGTAGTTGCATGGTGTAGGGTGGTTTTTTGATGCTTTTTTCTTTGTGGTGGAAGATGATTTGGATACAGATCCCGTTGAAATGGAAATGGCCACCAGTTTTTTTTTACATAACTCCTTGAACAAATATCAAATATCACTAACTTTACCTTTGAATAAGCTGACCTTAACTTCAACTGGTGACCTTGAGGTGAAAGACTCAATGTCTATTACCTATCCCTCACACTCCAGTTCCCTAATCCTAGTTGTCTTGTTGTATTATAATTATCATCATGAACATCAATATATTGGGCACACTAATAAGTTCATTGCATAATGGTACTCAGAAATATAGAAGATACATGGTCCCTAATTATTGGAACATTTCTACTCGCCTTTCATGCCTTTGGTCATGAGGAGGAAAAAAACATTCCAAAACCAAAGAAGGAAATAAAGGAAAATCTGAAAGAGCAAACATTCTGAAGTGAAACTATAACTCAGCTAATAAGCACTCTCACCATTAATTTAAATAATTTGACTGCATAATATAGTGTTTCAAATCTGGAACACAATTTAAACTGGGACAGGTAATCATTACTTAACCTAGATTCTGCAGATTCATCTCAGACATGTCATTTTTCCCCTTTAGTGAATGTTCAAAGACCTGCCAAAAGACGACACGGGGAAAATATTTCAAAAAGTATAGTATCTAGTTTCTTGGGTATCAAGGCTACCATATAAAAAACTAAACAATACAGCAACATTGAAGAAGGGCTGTCAGATGCATATAACTGTGTTTGTATAATCATAATCATTCAGAGATTGGAGTATTTAACATTTTTTAGGTATTAATGCAAAGTTTCCTAAAAACCAAAAATCACGAAGAACATCGTTGATAGCAATCCTTCCTGGGAACAGAGGCCACTATTTAAAAGGAATTCTTAATCAAATGATCCAATAAAAAAAAATTTCCTCTGCTGTAGTGATCTAGAGTTCACAGAAAAGTCTGTCAGTCTACTGACTAAAACACAGCAGAGTACATACAAGCACACACAAGGATACAGCTCTATAGCTCAATAAATGCTTAGTGAGGATTGATCCTCACTGAAAACCATGGATGAAATCCTGGCCCTACTGAAGTCCCTGAGAGTCTTGCCATTGACTTCAATGGGTGTGGGATTTCACCCAACTTGTGTGTTGTAGAGATGCATAGCTCCCGAATCGCCAGTCCACAGGCGCAGCAAACTGCTCCCATGGNTACCACAGACCTGGCGTTCTGTTTCCTTTCCTGCGTCGTCACCACAGTGTGTGACTGCAGGAAGCCTCAGGGAGTCAGTCGTGCTCTGCATGGGTCCTCTCAATGCAGAATCAGGGCCTTATATATCTATACTAGTGCAATATTGATAGCTAAGTGAAAATGATCACATGATTGATATAAGAATACAGCATAACCTACCATTCTTACATTGGCAATGGGCATTATCTTTGGGAAAATGGCATATGGCAGCTCCATAGGATTAAATGTTAAGAGAGTAATTTTTTCTCATTATTGTAAAGCACCTATCACTTCTACCTGAGAAGGTTTGATGTAAGGACAAAAGAACTGGCCAAACAACAATTTTCTTATTCTTTATGCACTAATGCTGTCTGTTCTCTGGCTTCTCAATTTTTCTACAATAAAAGGAATCTTTTTTCCAGTCTGTGTAGATTTTATGAAGCAGCTGGATGTTTTGCATAATTTTCTAAGAGATAACCAAGCTCTTCAAATTTTCTTAAAAAATAATACCCACTAGAATTGATCTAAAGTATGCTATTGATTGGTTCTCCAATGCAGAGAGCCTTTGCTGTCGCCTGTGGTTGGTTATTATTTCAGTCATACAGTGCTTCTTTTTACCCTTCGGGTAATGTTTGTGACCTTGCAGTCATGGTGGATTCTGAGTTCTCTTCTGAAGCCCCCATCAATCATATAATTAAAGTCCCTTACTACCAATTTAGGAATTTAGCCAGATTAAGACATATGTTACTTAGGCATTTTATTGAAACATTAATTCAGCACAGACTTTTGTTTATTTAAACATGATCACTGAAATTCTTCTTTGTACATCTTCTAGCTATCACATTTTAACCTTTACACTGTGTAGAGAATTTAACAGCTAGAGTCTTTGGCATCTAAGTCCTTCCATCATATTACCCCTACATAAATTAGGGGTATAGTTTCACGGGTTGGTTTAAAAATCTAGCTGCTCACTCATAAATCTTTGTTCTGACTTGGCTCTTTTTTGAGTGTTCACTCTTTAGTTCATAAACTGCTTTTATAATAACTAACCATGTCAGTTCTTCATCACCGAGGCAGCCAGGGCAGGGAGGTTCCTGGGGCATCTTCTTAGCACCTGCATGGACAAGCCTTGTGCCAACCTCATTCCCTGTGGTCAGAGTCTTGACTTTGCATTACCTGGGTGCTAGGGATGACTAAGTAGTACTGAGGCAAAGAGCTTAGACCTCACCAAATGCCAGAGAAGCAGAAGTAGAGTTTGGTACATAGTTGCATAGTCCACTTGAACTCAATGGGACTGTTCACATGCTTATACCTGAGCACATGTTTTAAGTGTTTGAAAAGCTGGGGCTTAACTTTAGTTTTCCAGACAAGAACCTGTAGACTTTCACATATCTCTTCTCCTATACTAGTACATGAGGAGGTACAAAAACAATTAAAAAAAAAACCACTTTTTGGTGGGATGTAATTTCAAGTTCTCTCCTTGCAGCTGAAATTTTGGATTGTGTTGCAAATTGACAAGTAAGTTTTAAAGCTAAAACCACAAACTGTGAATTTAACATATTTTTCAAATGGAACATTGCCAATCTACAGTCAGGTTTGTAACAGCTTAACTGTATTATTTATTAGAGCATGAAGACAGTTTATAAGCTCACAAGACCAGTTATAACCTATTACTGTAACATTCAATTATATGCCTGGTCTCTTCATTTACTTCCTACTCCAAAACTGATAAAACGATGCTATATTAATCTACCTGTTCCCTGGGCATCAAATCCACCACAGTTGAAAGTCAGTGCACTAGGCATTGTACCAATCTGAGGGATCAAAGGGTCTTGTTTAACTTTTCCACATCCTTGACTTCACTTAGTTCAACTACAGGCATAGAACACAAGCAATACCTTTATCCCTGAAACTTCACATTTGCCAAGAAGAAAAAGGAAACACTTTGCAAACCCTAATACTATTTTTCTGTAAGCCCGAAGCCCTATAACTGACAATTGTATTGTACGTAACACAATCTGAATTAGTAGTACCATTATAAGGTTAACTAAATAGCTCTAAAAGTTTATTTAGCAAAATAACTATATTATATAAAACAGCTACACGTGTTTTTGTCTACCTTTAGGAATTTTTTTCACTAATCTGTTTTCTATGTGCAGCTTTACAAAAACCATAGAAAGCAAAGAATAGGAGGATAAGTGCAATAATTTAAACACACACAAAAACGTTTCTAAACAATATCAGTTTTAAGGTCCCAGTCCTGAAACTCACTCAGGGCTCTGATCATGCTGGGTCAGTTGTAGGACTGGGGCTAAATGCACTAATCCATATAAATACAGTACAAAAAATATTCATAATTTATCAAAGAAGTAATCTGGTTGAGGCAATACTCTCTGTCTGGATCTGTGTACATTTAACCCACATTCATGCACCATTTAGTGATATAAATAAGACAAGAAATAATAGGGAGGTATATAGTTTTTTGTTTTGGGGTGCTCTGTGCAGCAGCAGACTTGCAAGAGCCAGGCAGGATGACTATTCTGGATAGGCCAGAATAATCCAGAAATTGGGCGTGGTGGGCACTAGGTGTATGCATTAGCTAGGTGAATGCATTAGCTGTTTGAAACTACTTGAATGATTTCCATTGTGGGTAAGCAGTCAGGCAGGACATATGCAGAATCACTCTCTGAGAGTGGAACCAGTGAGAACTGCTTCTTGTTACTAAAGCTTAGGGGCGGGGAAAAATCCCTGAGGACGTTGTCTTTGAAAGAGCAGTTAACTGACAATATTTTCAACTATTTCAAGGATTATAAGTATATTGTTATGCAGTCATATACAGATATACTGTAGTTTTATTAAACGCCAAAGGAAAGGTATTTTTGTGTCATTCTCCAACCAGAGATTGAAATCTGTATAACAGATACAGATATATCAAAGTCCTAATAAGAAAAGAGTGTCTGTACATCTGGGTAGAGTGCTTAGATTATCCACAAATACAACGTTTGTTTTTAAAGTCATAAGATACATATAGTGTGTATCTGACATTAGCCTGTTGCCTTCCCCAAACCTGTTACTTGTCTACCGATCTACTCAATTCTGCAAAGTCATATTTATTTTTATATTTATTTTTGTTGATTTTTTTCAGATTGGAAAACAAAAACAGTCCCTTGACCAAATGCTATATTAATTGGACAGAAAAAGATGAAACCCAGGTTTTAGCTCTAAAATTTAAACAAGTAACTCACTCACCAAAGCCTGTGCATTTTCAGCAGTGTCCTTAGTTATGGAATTCTTTGTCACCAGAGGACACCCAAGACTACTGTCTTACATCCTTTAGGAGAGTACAGAACTAATGGTGCAGATTCTCAGCTGAAGTAAACTGTCATAACTCAGCAGGGCTTCAGAAAAGCATTTAAAAATTTATGTTAGCTGAGGGTCTTCCCCCATATCTTTATACAAGACTTGTAAACCATGAACCACAGGATTAATCCAAGATTTTTCCCTGAATATCTGTCCTTACTTCTTGCAGGTAAGCAGCTTCAATTTGACAGGGACAGAAACAGAATTTTCTTGCCTTCTCCGTAAATCCACTCGCAATTCTCATTTATCAGGCAACTGGTTGAACAAGTTCCTGCACTTGACACCTGCCACATGCTAAACTGTGACAACCTTACTTTCTGACCTACCTGAAGGTACCTGAGCTGCTATGGGAAAGGTGAAAAATCCAAACCTGCCTCGACAAATCTGGCTGTGAGGGAAAAATTTCTTTTCAGTCCCCAAAAAGGAATCTAACACAATGCCTGCATTGGACTAAAACTCCCAATCCTACACTAACCCCAGGGCTAAAAGGGTGGAAAACTGCTAATCCAGGTATGAGAGAGGGTTCATGCTGGAGGAGGGACAGGGTTTGTATACCCTTCTCTGGAACCACAGGGGATCATGGCTTACTTGAGCCCCACCTGTCCAGTGATGCCTTCCCCCCTACCTCCCAGCCACCCTCTTTCACCTTACTCGCATGGGGTGGGGGGAACCCTTAAAGGAGCCACTACCCCTTTTTCCCTGCCAGTCCAGACAAAGACGGCTCCCTTTTCAGGTTGTGGAGGGTTATAATCTCTCTCACCCGCAGGCATACAAGAAACTAGTTCCAAGAAAATAAAATCCCCCCTGCCCCCAACCTCAAAGGAAATATTTGGGTATTTAGAGTGACAGGTAATGATGAAGTCTGAAAACATCTACTTTTGTCAGTACATGTTACTGTCTTAATGTTAGATGATTTTTTTATATGGATGTTAGAATTTTAAAAGGAGAGTAATATGTAAGAGTCAACATGATAGACTAATAACTTCTGGATGCTCCTTTTAGAGCAGTTACAGTCTATTGGGTAAAAACTTGTTTGGTACACATATTAATTTTGAAATTTACCTAAAAGAGTAACAGTTTCCTCCAAATGGATACTGTCTGCCAGGTAAATATGTATTTTGGAATGCAAGCACGCTAATTTTGAAAACAAGTATTATTTACCAAACAGAGTATAACAGTTTAGGCCTATCCTGTAAATCCTTCTTTGCACATGTATCATTAACCTAACAGACCACAAGACACCATCACAGCCATCACTATATCGTGTGGAAATCTGATTGCCACAGCTGTGGATGAAGTCACCTTCCTTACTATATATAATTGAGAAAACAAAAACCCAAACACGTGCAATATTTTGTAAATTGACATAGTCCACTGAAAGATTGAGTTCTCAATTTTTATGTTGTATATTAAATGGTCTAGTCATTTTTGTAACAACTACATTTTATTTTTTATGTACATGTGCACTGCAAACATTTAAAAATACTTTACCATCAGTAAAGTGGACAAAATAAACTTTCTGAAAATGGTTACAAAATGTTTTACACACCTCTTTCGAGGACATTCTATTTATCTTTCAAGACTGGCTTTCTTTGTCTTCTTTTGATTTTCTTTTGGTTTTGGTTTGTTTCCACAAACAGTTCAAAACAGGCATTTATAATGAGGCTGGTACAAATTGAGCCACTATAATCATATGATTTTAAGTATGCTTCTTTTTTATGTTATGATGCCTAGGACTGGGTGTCTCACGTTAGTAAGAATAACCACAATAGCATCCAGCATCCAAACTTGACCTCTCTCTTTAAAGGGACTCAACTCCAAAACATTTTGAGGTTCGTGCAAGTTTTGTTAAGGGGGAAGATAGAGGAATCAAACATGGCCCCATGTCCTTCAGCTACTGTTCTTAATTTTTTACCTACAGGGACAGATCTCACAGCTGAAGGGAGCGGGAATCATAGGGGCCTACTATTCTTTTCGGTACTGTCACTTTCAAGGCATCATTTCATGGGGTAGTCCATTCCCTCAGTCCACTCAGGAATCACATGGGGAAATGGGTGACACACTCAAAGCAAGATGACAGTAATTCCTATGCCAGATTTCACTGCTCTACGTTTTTATAATGGAAGGGCAGCTGGGAGTTTGTGCTGGAACACACTATGGGATTGTGAACAAGATTCCTCCCTTCCTGTGAGATTTTGTGGAGGATGAGGAAATGCAGGCATCTAACTCCCTTACACTACTTCACAAATCCCAGCTTTCCAGTCTTGTTTTGCTCTCTGGAGTATTAATTTAAAATGCACATTTGGGTTCAAGAGAGGAGCAGGATCCATAGAAGAGTTTTCCTTTGGGTGCACTTGGTTTGAGTAGCCCAACCAAGCCACCCTATGAAGACACAAGGAGGGCTATGGAAGGAATGAGCTTTCCGGGCCACTCCTGAACATGGACCGGAAGAAAAGGGCAGATTCCCTTGGTCCTCTCTTGCTGGTCAGAGCCTGCTGGAGTGAGTATGTGGTCTCATAGATTCCATTTCCCCAGGCTGATCTATCACCCCCGGCAAGAAGGGAAAAAAAGGAGGTGAACTATGGAATGGCCCACTGGAAATGTTCAGACTGAATCTTATATTTTTCTTTCTTTTTTTAATATAAACTACCTTCCCCATCTCATCTCTCTTTTCTCCTCTTTTTGCCTCCTCTTCAGATTATCATATCACTGCTGATGCAAAAGCCTTATTCTTTGCAGTTCCTGCCATCTAGAACAGCCCTCCTGTATCTCTATACCGCAGAATGCTCTCCAGCTCTTTTCAGATCTCATCCTAAAACATTTTTCTCCTTTGCTTATGCTGCTTAATTACTTTATCATGCTGTTTCTGACCTGATCGCTGAATGCTTTGATTTATTCACTGTGCAATATTCTGTAATTTATACCATTCACTTTTTGCTCTCTTGTATTTTTAACAATGGGGAAGTATCTGGAGATTGACTTAGTTTGAATGGCACTGTACAAAATAAAAACGGTGAGGCTTTTATAGTAGCATTAACTCAGCCATGACTCACTCTATATATTTCCTGATGTATATTGGATGCCATATGCATTTATACATTAATGTTCACATTTAAAAGCAACACTGACAATACAATATGCATCTGGACCTACATGGTCATTGTGTTAACCAATATGCTGGAGTGGTGTAATGGCCACTGTCTCTCTGCATGCTATAGTGAAGGGAGGGTTGGGGTATCTTTCTGGCTTTTGGGGGTGGGGGGAATGAGCAGGACCTCCTCTCTTTGGATACTCCTAAAACTTCCCTACCAGAGATGGCTTATTCCTTGAGCTCATAACAATAATTCTGAAAGAGCACAATTTTTGTCTTTGGAATAACCAGATTACAAATGTTAGTTATTTTTAAAAAATCCTTGCAACCCCCCACCACACACACCCACACACACACACACACCTTAACTGTTGGCAGCCCATCATTGCAGTGGCCCCGTTATAGCCTGTCTCACCTTCTGTCCCGCATACAACCATAGGTAGTTCTGAAAAGCCTGATACTTCTCACTCCCCCCCTCCACGTATCCTCTCACCCCATGGTTTGATTTGTAGACCTCTATTGGAGGGATCAATCTTTGCACCTGGTAGAGCTTTCAGAAATTGAAAAAAAATACTAGTGGAATAATTGCAAAATCAGAATTAAAAACTGAAGACATTGTGTTATTAATTAAGGGTGAAATAATCTCCAGCCTTTAGCATTATTGGCTTAAGTGGTCTATAAGGTTTTATATAGACCCTGTGTGCTGAAGTGAATTAGCCTACAAATGCTCCTGAGTTTACATTTCGCAAGTGTCACCATGTGAAATGTCA
Organism: Trachemys scripta elegans; assembly: GCF_013100865.1. NCBI lineage: Eukaryota > Metazoa > Chordata > Testudines > Emydidae > Trachemys > Trachemys scripta. The sequence continues at coordinate 28,103,806 of NC_048307.1, forward strand.
TGTTTACATGTAACAAGTAGTATTTTCTATGTTAGATTATTTTAGTAAAATATTCACTGCAACATTCTAGTTTACAAATGGTGGTCAGCAAACCAATGGGTCCATTATTTTCACTTTTCATAACTTAATTGTATTAGGAGCCTACTAAGTCTAAGCATAATTTCATTTTCAGCACATAACATCATAACACTACCTGTCCACCAGGTATTTATTCTTGGAATTAATTCATTCATTCATTCATTTTTGAGGTATTCTTTATTGAAGGCATGATTTTTATATATGAAATTTCAATTGACTTTAACGGGAGTACCACAAGCAGAATTAACTCCCAAGAGGATAGATAATTTTATGTCATACTAAGGACATTATAGTCCAAGAGAGCCATTTACCTGTGAGACATTAGGTGAATTATGGCACAGAATAATTTTGAACAATACTACAATATTATATTTTCCTCTATGTGTATTTTTTCATATTTGTTGTTACATATAACATATACAACTATTTATACTGGACAAGCATATAATAAATTCCATAGCACAGTACAGTAAAAGTATGTAAATGTATGTTAACCTGCTATTTCTCAATATAGATTAATCTAAAATGGAATCTGTTAAATGACAAGTTGTTCTTATAATGTAACTTCTAGCAAACAGCAATTTGCCTTTCATAGCACAGATTCTTTAATGTTTTGTTGAAATTTCTATTAACAAATTAGACCTCAGATGTGATGTGTTTTCTTTTTATCACATTCTCTTAAATTGATTGCGGACAGTATGCAATTTTTATTCAGCACTGTTCACCTCTTACCATCATCACAGAATAAAAGGGAGAGCGCACAGTTTGAGCAACATCTGGTAATTCTGAATAGATAGTGTCACTTGAACAAATAGACCTTATTTAATAAATTTTTACTTTGAATGACAAAAACTCTCTTTTGTATGCATACAGAAATTTAGATAAGTAGTTGGTGAAATGCTGATAAAAAACAGCACAGTGCTACAGACAAAGGATAATAATTTCCATAAATTGTGAAAGAAAGGAAGCATTTTATACTAGATCCTTGTTACGTGTAAGAATTTAAATCCTTTGACTTTAGTAAAATTAAAGATTTTAGTGATAATTTTGAAGCCTGTAACAAGATGTTTCAATTCTCAAAAATATTTAACTTGAATGTGAACTATGTGGCTCAATAAAAAAATACACTTAGTTTCCATTTGTTTTTGGTCTTGTGCTCTCTGTACAGCTCAGGTATTTAATTAAATCAATTTCCATTGATCCATTGCTTTAAAATAACTGAAAACAGCATGAAACTTAGCATATACTATCCAGCTCAGTGCATACAGAAACAGTAGTCCCACAACTAAGCTAACATTGAAAATAAAACACTTCTGTTGGAGGACTGACTTTCCAAGGCACACCTAAAATGAGTTCATTAGAATACTGAAGCACACAGTGTGCAAATCTGTACCATGCATAGCCAATAATAATACAGATATGAAACTTTTAGAAGTAGACAGGAATCCATCATAATCACAAGGCAAGAGAAGATTAAAGAAAAAAATGAAATGATTCCCCAGCACAATCTCAATTCAGTCCATTGCAAGATGAAAGATTCAACATAGTATCCCAAAATGGCCTCTCACCCTGATTCAAGTACAACTATGTAAGTCCGGCAAACTTTGGCAGCCATTGCTATGTTTACAACCCATTCAGTCACTTTTCATCAGCTTCTTCCTCTTAATTTAACATATTTTTCTATGCTTCACTGGCCATTTTTAAAATCCTAATTCAGCAAAGAATTTACACATGTGCTAACTTTAAGCACACGTTTAAAGTGTTTTGATTTATTGGTCCTTGTTCTACTCCACCATCTTGGTGACAGCCACTGTTCCTGCTCCATACATCGTCCATCAGTACATATATCTGATCTTTCATTTAAGAGTGAGGGAGCTTGCAATTCATAATCCTATTCAGCCTTCTAAGAGCTTCTCCATCTTTATTCATTTTACTTTTTCCACGGTTGTATTGAACTCAATTTGGAAGTTTGGCAGAATTGAAAGCCAGATCTCCAAGCCTGATTTTTGCAGCTTGGGCCCATCTCTAAACATTATACTTACAACTAGAGTTGGCTGGAAAAGAGAAATCCATTATTCCCATAAAAAAGTCTAATTTTGCACAAAGAACATTTTTGGACAGAAAATTCCCAACCAGCTCTGTTTACAACTTAAAACATTTATTCTATTCTGGACAAGGTACATCAACAATGATTTGATGCCTTTTCCAATTTAATGTGCTAAATCTGATTCTGGGAAATTTAAGTAAGCAACAGTTAATAGGTCAGTGATAATGTCAACACTAGTCATTTGGAACGTAAAACAGAAGCCACTATGTTTTCTATTCTAAATGTTGTATAAAATTATTTCATAACTGAGTCCATGTTGCATGCCATTAGGTATGGTTTTTTTCTCTCTCTAATTTCTATTATAACAAGAGTTATAAGACTCTTGAACGCTACTGCCTTGATAAGGAAAGCAACAATTATAAAAAAAAAACCCAACAGAATAACATTGAGTGAGAATATTTTATGTATAGCCTGACACTTGTTTAAGGTGCTATTTAAAGCTCCCCAATATTTTAACGCATGCTATTTTAAAAGGTGTGACATTCTGTATTACTCTAAATAAAAAATCCTTGCATCCTTAAGTGTAGATTAAAAGGATACAGGTATTTGGATTTATTCATTATTCTTAGTCTTGTCTTCTGTTCTTTACTGTAATCTGCTTTGATCTCATATAATTTAAAGCACATTTCAAAAAGGAATTTAAAAGGAATTATTCCTTGTTTAACATTAGAATTTGCCATTATATATCAACACATCTAACTTTGAAGCAGACTGAAACATTGCTACAAAGAAGGAGCAAAAACATATTATTTCACCAATCACTTTTACCAAATTAGTTTCAGATGTTATGAGTCCTTCTCCTGTTTTTTGTTTAAGATATTGTATCTACTGTTTCTCCAAATTATCTGTGATAGATTGCACGGAGGGGAAAAAAGATAAAAAATTGTGGAGGGTGGTTGTAATCTCTTCTCAAAGAGAAGATACATATCAGTTCAGCACTGACAGGCATATACATAACAAATCATGTCAGTAGTACAGTCTTCAGCTGACTATTATACATTTAAATACAAATGGACTTTGTGCTTCGGCAGTGCAATAAATAGTACTAGAGCACATAAAGTGTAAACCTGGTTATAAATTATAGGAAATTTTGGTTACACAGTAATAATGACCTTTCCTAGTAATTCTGTAAGCAATTTAAACAACTTCTTATGTTCTTGTAAGAGCAACGATTGAACAATTATACTAGTACTAGTATTTGAAGGAAGCATTCTCTCTTCTGTCATTCTACCTATCTAATCTTATTGTTTCATACAGACACCCATCACCCCAGTATCTAAGAGCCTCCGACATAAAATAAAAAGAAATAGCAAAATTCTTAGTGGACTTCATGGAGACTACGGCATTTCTCCATTTTTATTACCTCAATTTTATTTTAACTTAAATCATATTAACACATGTATTATAGTGAGATATTTTACATTCTTTATTTTCCAGTAGGGGGCTATTGGTGTTGAGAAAAAACGATTACCTACCTTTTTTAATGGTTGTTCTTCAAGATGTGTTGCTTAGGTCCATTCCATTCTAGGTGTGTGCACAGATGTCAGGGACTTTTGCCTTAGCGGTATCCTTAGGGTCGACTGTGTCACCCCCTTGAGTGCCGCGCTCATGCGTCCGTATATTAGGCGCTGCCGACCATATGCCCTCTCAGTTCCTTCTTGCCGGCAACTCCGACAGAGGGGTAGGATGACAGTTAATGAAATGGACAAGAGCAATACATCTCGAAGAACAACCATTACAAAAGGTAGGTAACTGTATTTTCTTCTTCGAGTGCTTGCTCATGTTGATTCCATTCGAGGTGACTCACAAGTAGTATCCTCACAGGTGGGCTTGGTATTCACAGTTTAATGGCTTGTAGTACTGCCCTACTGAAGCCAGCATCGTCCCAGGCCTGCTGGGTAACTGCGTAGCTCAGGCGGAACGCCTTTATCTGAGGTCCAGCAGGCGAACGCTTCCATTTTGCCAGATAAGCCGCTCTGGCAGAGGGCTTTCTACTGCCCAACATGACCTGCTCCTGCACACTGCTGCTCCTGCTCATTCAACCATGCAGCAGCCAAGCCATCAGGTTCAGCGCTGCCAGGTTCGGATGCAGAAGACAGCAGTGGTTTTGGGCCAGCAGGTCTGGCCAGAGCGGTAGCTGTAACAAAGCAGCCACCAAGAGATCCAGCAGTGTGCTGAACCAGTGCTGGCATGGCCAACGCAGAACTATGAGGATCACCTTTGCCCTGTCCTGCTTGATCTTCATGAAGACTCTGTCAATTAATGGTACTAGGGGAAGGCATAAAACAGAGCCCCCAACCATGGGAGCAGAAAAGTGTCCAACGGGGAGCCTCTATCGATCCCTGAAAGCGAGCAGAAAATGTGGCATTTCCTGTTCTGTCTCGATGCAAACAATCCATATGGGGAGTTCCCCACTTGTGGAAGATGAAGCTGACCACTTCTGGATTGAGGGACCACTTGTGGCGAAATGAGAAAGTCCTGCCAAAGCGTTCTTGGCCCTGGGGAGGTGAGCGGTTATGAGATGGATGTCATGCTGCAGACAGAAGTTCCAGAGCCTGAGGGCTTCCTGGCAAAGAGCAGACGATCTGGCCCCACCTTACTTGTTAATATAGAACATAGTGCTGTGCTGTCCATTAGGACCTGGACCACTTGGTTTTCTATGTGAGGTAGGAAGGCTCAAAAGGCCAGGCAAACTGCTCTGAGCTCCCTGACGTTGATATATAGGGAGTGATTGTGACTGGACCAATGACCTTGCATGCTGAGATTGCCCAGGTGGGCTCCCTATCCAATGTCTGCTGCATTGGAGATGAGGGTCACTGACAGGGAGGGAGCCGTGAAGGTAAGCGATGATAATACACGGTGCAGAACCCTCACCACCCTGTCCATTCTGTGCCTGTTAGGAATGTTTGATGCCAGCCACGCCTGCAGGGGCCTCAGGCGAAGCTGTGCGGGCTGGACCATGTAAGTGCAGGCCACCAGGTGTCCCAACAATTTCAGGCACACGTGAACGATGGTGAGAGGGTGGGCTTGCATACATGAGATGAGGTCCACCATTTCTTGGAACTGAGCCTCAGGGAGGAAGGCTCTGGCCTGAGTAGCGTGGAGGACGGCTCCAATGAATTCTATGCACTACACTGGGGTTAAGATTGATTTTTTTTCTCGTTTATTAAGAGCTCCAGGTAGTGACAGAGGGAACAAACTAGATCGTGATGCTGCCGCACCTGATCCCTGGACCTGCCCTTTAATAACCAGTCATCGAGGTATGGGTAAATTTGAACACCCGACATTGGAGGTAAGCAGCCACTGCTGTAGTGCACTTTGTGAACACTTTTGGGGCTGATGAGAGACCAAAGGGCATTGCTGTGAATTGAAAATGGTGCTGGCCCAGCATAAAATGAGGGAAGCGCCTGTGCTCCGGGGAAAATGGAAATATGGAAATACGCGTCCTTCATGTTGAGGGTGGCGTACCAGTCTCCCGGATCCAGAGAGGAGATGATGGAGGCAAGGGAGACCGTGCAAAACTTCAACTTCTTGAGAGACTTGTTGAAACAACGCAGGTCCAAGATGGGTCCAAGATGGGTCGGAGACCTCCTTTTGCTTTCAGGATTAGGAAGTAGTGGGAATAGAACTCTTTTCCGTTTATGTCCCAAGAGACCTCCTCCACTGCTCCCAGGTGCAGGAAGTTTTCGACCTCCTTGAAGGCTGAGCAGACAGGTGGGAAGATGACAGGTGTCAACACTTAGACCGTTATCTCTGTCCTTTCTCCTGTAGGAACCCGATTGGGGATTTTCTCAGGACCTAGACTGCGGGGGCGGAGGAGGTGGAGGACGGAACAGCTTCCTGGCCTGCTGAGGAGTGTGAAGGCCCAAGGAGCAGAGGGTGGCCTGGTAGTCTTTATGGCCATGGAGCCTTGAGTCCATGAGCTCGAAGAGCCCCACCCCTCAAATGGGAGGGCCGGAATAGTGGCCTGCATCTCCTGGGACAACTCGGATTACTGCAACCTGGGGTTGCTCCTCATGGCCACCGCAGAGGCGACCATCCTGGCTGCTGAGTCAGTAGTGTCCCAGGCCATTTTGAGGGCTCCCATCACCACCACTGTGCCCTCACCCACCAAAGCAGCAAACTCCTGGGCTCGATCCTGTGGGAGGGCCTCTTTGAACTTGTTAAGGGAGTCCCACAGCTTAAAATTGTATCTGCCTAACAGGGCCAGGGAGGGAACATGGGACTGGCATTACTGGCATGCCTCATGGGTTCCAATATGGTCATTGAGTGGGTCACTGTCCCTGCTGCCATGTTGTCATTTCGGGTGCCATGCCAGTCTCGCGATTTGGTGGCAAATCACCCCTTCTTTGCTAAGGGCTGAACTCCCAGTCTGACTCAGACCAGTGTCCTTCCGGCGACCAGGGCGGAGCCATCGAGGCCTGAGTCTGCCGACTGACTCTGCTCAGTGACTGGCGAGGCAAAGGCAAGGAACAGCACCTGCCTGACAAACGGTACCCAGGGAAAGGGGACCAGTGACGTGACAAGGAGTGACCCTGCCCGGGTGGGGACCAACATCTGGGAGACCATCTGGGGGAAAGTGACCTGGGCCTCAGCGATCTCTGACGGGAAGTTCGCCAGTAACGGTGGTACGCGGACTGGTGCCTTGACTCTGGTGTCCCATGTCTTGTAGGTGGAGAGTGTGTCGAGAACATGGGGTTTCTAGTCGGAGACCTTGGATAAAGTGCCAGGGTCTGAGGCCGTGGAGATGGCCACTGCCCTATAAGGCAATCCAATGATCGGCTTGCCCTTAGATATCGGGGTCTTAGCTGATTTTGCCGCCCGGTGCAGCATCTGCGGTGCTGGTCGGCCTACTTGTTCTTTAGCGGCTGGAGCTGCTTTGGGCAATGAGGGCTCTGGGAAAGACCGGAGTCCCCTGCCACTCCCCGGAGTCAGAGGCAGGTCCCTGGTTGGGCTGGGGGTCCAACCTCTGTGGTACCCCTGTGAAGTCCCAGGGTGGGCACATGGCCTGACATCGGTCCTTTGCACAAAGCCCCTTTTCCTTCTGGTGCCTGGGGGCTCTTCTTCTTTTGCCACTTCTTAGGCACTTCTTAGGTGGAGCCCGGTTCCGGTGGTGTGCTCTGCACCGAAGTTGAAGTGCTCAGCATGGGGTCAGAGTGGGAGGACTCCGATGCAGGATGAAGCGCAGCCTCCATGAGGAGTGCCCTCAAGCAGATATTCCACTTCTTTTGGGTCCTTTGGGGTTCATGTGGTCAAAAGTTTTTACAGATTCAACACTTGTCTTTTCTATGGGATTCCCCCAAAGACTTTTTTTTTAATCGGAAGAACAGCAGCATTTGGTAGATCTTAATGACTATGGTGTATTTAATCAGTGCATTTACAACAAACTGAAGAGCAGAAGTGACTGGTACAACAAAATTTAAACAATATAAAATATAAGCACAACTGTGTTGAGGGTGAGAATTTCAAAGGCATGAAGATCAGCTAGGCACCCAACTTCCAGTGAAAATCAATGAGAGAGAGGACGGATGGTGCAGTGGTTCAGGGGCTAGTCTAGAACTTGGGAAACCAGCTTCAATTCTTTGTTACATCAAAGATGTCCTGGATGACCTTGAAAAAGTCATTAAATGTCTGTCTACCCTGAATTGCAAGTATCATTGCAGCTTGGGTAGGCACGCACACGCTAGCTTTAATGTAGCTAGCATGGCTAAAAATAGAAGTGAAGATGCAGAGGCATGGGCTTCAATATGAGCTCGCACTGTGAGTACATGCCCAGGGTCCCAGGTGGGCTTGTACAGCCTGTGCCACTGTCTTTTCATGGCTAATTTTAGCCATGTTCACTAAATTAAAGCTAATTCAAGTGTGCCTACCTACACTGCAATCACACCTCCAACTGCAGGGTAGACATATCCTAGTGCCTCAGTTCCCCATCTGGAAAATGGGGATAATACACCTCACAAGGGTTTTGTGAGGATGAATATATTAGAATGTGAGTGCTCAGATACTTCAGTAATGGGGGTCTAAAAATTCTCAAGATTGGTAAGTGCCTTTGAAAATCATCCCCTGAATGTGAAACACAAGCTTTGGGTTTTTTTAAAAACCACAAAATCAAAGATATATACTGGAAACTAATATAGCTAATTTAAATTTACCATGAAGTAATTTTTCTGCTTATCTGTGAAAGTAAAGGTTAATAATGGACATGATAATTCCACTTTCTAGCCATCTATAACTCTATATCTTTCACGTCTCTTCCAGGGTAGGGCATGCACTAGCATAAAGAAATAGTTTCAGGGATTAATCACAGTCCTAGCTGTGTGAGACCTGTGAATTAAATGCTGTTTCCTTTGTGACCTAAAAGAAGTCAAGTTTTAAGGCCACAGTTTTGATATAAATATATGAGATGATATCCAAGGCAAAAGATATCAAACATGGACAGCAAGGACCCCTGCTTTTTAAAAGAAATGTGACTGGAAGTTTATTTTATCTCATCTTTTTTTTCTGCAGAAGGGTAGGAAGTTATATTAGAAAACTCTAAATCTGTCAAATCATTGATATTTTTGGAAACATGCCACTGAGGAATGTTACTTCTTTTCCCACCGCCCTTCTCTGCAGGAAGACTTCTATGTTTGGCTTCTGGTGAGGCTCCCTTGGTCTCTGAAAAAGGGCACTTTGACACTATCTGCAATTAATTTTGGTTATCTAATTACTAGAGAATATGGCATCACTGAACAATAATCCCTGACAAATTGATCATTATCAGTAGTTAATGATCAGTTTGTTATTTAATTGTCCCAAGGCTAAGGGGTGCGTGGAGAGAGAAACAGTTTTCAAAGAAAAATAATAGCTATTAACAACAGTAAGGTTTAGTTTGGGACGTACTACTGTGATTATAAATCCCAAATACTACTATTACTAATGATTCCTGAAGAAGGAAATTACTGTAGCTGAGCAGAGGTAGCCTTCCATGTTAGGAATGAATTGTGTGAGGAAAAGAATTATCTTCAGTTATCAAAGAACATGTTTCACCAGTTAGACTGCAGAGTGCATCCCATTACATTTATGGTATTAGATACATGTGATAGTTTTCTTAGGGAAAATAAAAAAAAAACATAAGAATGAATACAGGATACAATCTAGATGGTAGAAAGGGATTCAAACGAAAATTTACAACACAATTTGTTATTCACTTAGACAAAACTCTTTGCAAGGTTTTATGTTCTTTCAGTATTATTTATTTATTTTTTTGTAGAGGTAGTGCTCTGAGAATTGCAGTTAGAATCCTAGAACCACAGGATTAGAAGGGACCACAAGGGTCACCTTGTCTAACCCCATCCCAAGATGCAGGATTTGTTGTGCCAAAACCATCTAAAACAGATGGCTATCCACTTAAGGTGTTGCTGAACACTCTTTCAGGGACATATAAAAACTTACCTATTTTACCACTTTCTGTTGACATTTCACTTCTAAATGGAAAACAACACAAGTGAGCAGCAGACGCAATAAGGAATACTGGTCAGAAAAATGGACATGAACAGGAAGTAAGAGACTGGTCTCCAGAACAGAAGCTTAAATTCCAAATCTCTGTTCATTTATTACTGCTAGAATACCTAAGACTAGGATAACCATCCAGTTGGAGTCCTAGCAATGGGTACTTTTTCACAGCACTAGCTATAAAGTACAGTAAAGATCAGGGGCAGCTCTTTTTTGCTGCCCCAAGCAAAGCTGTCAGGCGGCTTTCGGCGGCATACCTGCGGGCGGTCCACTGGTCATGAAGATTCGACAGCATGCCTGCGGGAGGTCCGCTGGTGCCACGCCTTTAGCGTCCCCACCGCCAAATTGCCGCTGAAGCCGCGAGACCAGCGGACTTCCTGCAGGCATGCCGCCGAACGCAGCCAGACTGCCGCTCTCACAGCTATTGGCAGGCTGCCCCCCCGGGCTTGCTGCACTGGTGCCTGGAGCCGCCCCTCGTAAAGATGCTCAGCTATTAGAATACCCAAGCCACTGGGGTTCCTGAGAAATCTTGAGGGTGATTCTGCTTTTATGTACTGGCAGATAAGTTCAGAGAACTCTGGGGCATTTTCTTCTAAATAAACATTTTAGCCTTGCTATCAAATCTGAGATCATGCTTATGTCACATTTTTCTTACAAAGTAAATCAATGCTTGTTCTTAACCATATGCATCAGCACATTAAAGCGGAAAAATATTAAGAACTTACTTGCCTTCAGGACCCAGAACCAATTCCCTTCCAGTGAAAGATCAATTGTGCAGCATGTAACCCCTGTGAAAAAGTAATCGGCTTTTCTTCTGTGAAACTGTATACACTTAACCATCCTGAATCTATACAATACCAGGTTTGGTGGGCCTTATCTTTCCTCTCCTTCTCATTTCCCAAGAGGAAGGTGTCTTGGGTACGAGTGAGTCTGACCTGCCATGGCAAGTGAGAATTAATCAGTGAGATGGAGAGAACTAAGTTGTGTGAAAGAAAGATAGAATGGGGAGGGGGAGAAAGGGAGCAAGAGAGAGGAGGAATGGGGGAAATGAGAAACAGAGATGGTATCAAAAAAAAGGGGGGGGGGGGGGGAATAAAAGCAAAAGAATAGAAATTCCAGAAGGAACAGGAGAGAGAAAAAGAACAGGAAAAGGGTAAGACTTACTTCAGTGGAGATGCCCAATAGGATTCTGAGGAGGATTACAGGGGTAGAAGTGAAAGTATCACCACATTGGCATTGTTGCCACAGAGGTGATATTTGGAGGCTGTTCTCCGCTTAAATATTTTTTGCCAGACTGCATATCTCCTGACCTGATTTGTCCATTAAAAGCAGCGATGTAAAATAGTATAATTTTACATTATTGTTGATGCGAGCACCTGCTATAAAACATATCATTTCAATCTAGCATTTTAGAAAATTATACACACCTGTCCATGGCAAAGGAGTGTATATACTTCAGCAAGTATTGTAAACATATAATGCAGCAATCGGTCCTAAACAAAAGTATTATCACCACTTTAAGTAAATTGGACTCTGGGGATTGTAGTATTGTGCATGGAAGTTTGTTTTCTTTGGACTAAAAAGGAGGGCCTTTGTGCTGGGAGGGGTGGCTACGGTGGACAAATTTGATGCTAAGACATTTTGGGGTGGCTATACCCATGCAAGCCTCCCCTCACCCAGCATCGCCCCTGCCTATGTGTCTATTTAAATTATAAATTTCTTTCCCCCCCAATCTCAGTGTTCTGATTGGTCTGCGGTTTAATGCAGCTCTTCAGTTATTGATCCGTCAAGCCCTCTGATGTTGTCTTTCCTTGCTGTGGGGAAAGGACTCCAGGAGCAGGAAGCTGCCAGAGTCTTTCCCTGAGGCAGTCTTTCCCAGTTGCCTCACCTGTGCCACAGCCTTTCCTCGCAGACAGGAAATGCTCCAGCATTGGGTTGCTGGCAGACTTTCCCTTCTGCAGGGAAGGGCTCCCGAAGTGAGAAGTTGGGCAGAACCTTTCTCCCCTGCTTGAGTCTTTCCCTGCACTGGTGAAAGGCTCCACAGTGAGGAGCTGCCAAAGCCTTTGCCCATTGTCTCTCTGTGCCAGGGCCTTTATCCACTGGGGAACCTTCTCCAGTGGAGAGGAAAGTCTTCGGCAGCAGGACACTACACTGTTAAAATTAGCTGTGTAGATGGATGGGCAAGTAAAAAGGGTATGTACTTGAGTGCATTCTCACACCCTTCAGGCTTGTCTTTACACATGTACACTGTCTCACAGTCTACACTGCTATTTACACCAATGTTAGGGAAGCTATGCAGTCATGTACTCTACATATGGTCCCTAACTGATACCCCAAAAAAGGGAATTTCAACAATCTTGGAGATCCAGAAGGCACCACACATCTTGGTAGATTAAGAATCTCCTTTCTCAGCTGTTAAATATAATTATATTTAGCACACTTTAAGGAGGCACAGGAAAATAAAATCCCTCCTGAGCCCACATTGTCCTTTTATGCCAGTGCTAACTTAAAATGCAGTACATCATGAAAACAACATTACTCTGATGGTAGAAATTTATGAGAGATGTCTATATCATATTACATATTAATCTGAAGGCAAGAGGGGAGAGAACTTGGGGACCAAAATAAGAATATTTTAACATTTCTAGAGTCTATTAAACATCCAATAAGAAAGCAAGCTGGGTTGTTCTTGGTTATTTGGGGGGGGGGGTGTTTTTGTTTTTAAAGGGGAAAGAAATGCAGGGAGGTCTTGAAAAGCCATTAATCCATATCAGCTAATTTAAGAAGTGTGATTTTTTTACTGAGGATTTTCTAAATGAGGGACAAGTGAAGTTAATCCCAAATTCCCTCAGTGTTAAATTCACATTTCTGAAACATGAGACTTATCTGCACAATAAATTTGGATCTGCATAACTAGAAAGGGGCTACGGATTTGCTTATCAGTTCTACCAAATACCACATGAATTTATTCTACAGTTTTTCACCTGCCAATAATCACAGAAAAGTGAGGTATAAACTTTTAACCTAGTATCTACAATAACCCACACAAACTGCATAGCGTAGTAAACAGGGCCAGATGAATTTGCTGTGAGACAGACAGTGGGCATTTCACTTAACTTCTCTATAAGAGGCATAGTGACCCTAAATCTCCTTAAAGTATTTGAAATATCTAAAAGAAATGTGGCCTATAAGAGAAAGATTATTATAACCCTGTTTTAGAGGGACTAGCTCTAGATGCAAAAGGCTAATTTATAGTTTCAGTGTCTATTCAATCCTTAATCTCTCAGAGGAGATAGAAAATGGACGATTATAATGTGATGAGGACACCTATACATTAGGAAATGAACCAAATAATTCCAATACATGGGGATATTTCAAACTATGAGTTTATCCCAGGCAATGAGAGAATTTATCAGATATTCATTGCACCTTGGTTTGGTCATTGAGACCCATGCACATTGGGTGTAGAAAAGTGCATCCAGTGTGAGAGAGCTGAACGTTTTCATTTGGTAGCATTTTTCATGGATTCATAGATTTTAAGGCCCCCCTCAAAACTTTACTTTGCTGTAGTGCTCGCCAAAAACATGACAAAAGTTAGGCTGCTGGTGTGCTGATAGGCCCTGGTCGTTGGCAGGTGGGACTGAACCTATGATCTCTGGAGCTAAATGCATGATCCTCTACTGCATAAGCTAAAAGCCACCTGACTCTTAGCTAAGGCTGTAGCAGACTCATCAATCTCTAGGTAGGCTAGGTGCCACTATAGGGGACAAGAGCGCCACAGGTTACAGACACCATTGCCTATCATGTTGACCAATGATTCATTGTTTATTTGTACCCCCACCCCCACCTGCTGTATCTGTATGTTGTCTCTTGTCTTAAACTTAGATTGTAAGACCTTTGGGCAGGGACTGTCTTTTTATTCTTGATTGTGTAGCATCTAGCACAATGGGGTTCATGACTAGGGCTCCTAGGTGCTATAGTTACACTAATAAGTAACAACAGTAAGGCCAAAAGCCCTGACCTCCTATATAAGACAACCCACAGAATCTCACCATTAATTTCTGCATCAAGCCCATGATGAAAAATCCACCACATCCACAGTAAGTTGTTCCAATGGTTAATTATCATCACTGTTAAAAGTGTGCTCCTTTTTCCTAGTCTGAATTTGTCCAGCTTCAGTTTTCAAGCCTTGGATCTTGTAATGCCTTTTTTGTTTTATTTTATTTTGCTAATTTAAGGATAATCTATTATTAGAAATCTCTTCGCCATGAAGGTACTCATCACATCATCTCTTATATTCACAGATTCTAAGGCCAGAAAGGACAATTGTGATCATCTAGTCTGACCTGCTGTATAGCACAGGCCACAGAACTTCCCCTGAATAATTTCTAGAGCAGATCTTTTAGATAAACTTCCAATCTTCATTTAAAAATTGTCAGTGAAGGAGAATCCATCATGACCCTTGGTAAATTGCTCCAGTGGTAAATTATTTTCATCATTAAAAAATATGCCTTCTTTTCAGTCTGAATTTGTCCAGCTTCAACTTCCAGCCATTGGATCATGTTTTACCTTTCTCTGCTAGATTGAAGAGCCCATTATTAAATATTTGTTCTGCATGCAGGTACTTATAGACTGTAATCAAATCATTCCTTAACCTTTTCTTCATTAAACTAAGTAGATTGAGCTCCTTGAGTCTATCACTACAAGGCATAATTTTTAACCCTTTAATTATTCTTGTGGTACTTCTCTGAACACTCTCCAATTTATCAACATCCTTCTTGAATTGTGGGTACCAGAACTGAACACAGTTTTTTAGCGGGAGTTGCACCTGTACCAAATACAGAGAAAAAATAACCTCTGTACTCCTACTCAAGATTCCCCAGTTTATGCATCCCAGGATGGCATTAGCTCTTGTGGCCACAGCTTCACACTGGGAGCTGATCATCCACCATGATCCCCAAATCTTCAGAATCACTGCTTCCCAGGATTGAGTCCTCCATCCTGTAAGTATGGTCAACATTCTTTGCTCCCAGATGTATATATTTATATATATTAAAACATTTATTGTTTGCTTGTGCCCAGTTCACCAAGCTATGCAAATCGCTCTAAATCAGTGATCTCTCCTCTTCATTATTTAGCATTCCCCCAATTTTTGAGTCATCTACAAACTTAATTTGTGTTTTCTTCCAGGTCACTGATAAAGATGTTAAATAGAGTTAAACAGAATTGATCCCTGCAGGACCCCACTGGAAACAAACTCACTTGATGAAGATTCCCCATTTACAGTTATATTTAGCGGCCTATAAGTTAGCCAATTTTTAATACATTTAATGTGTACCATGTTAATTTTACATTATTCTAGTTTTTTAATTAAAATGATGTGCATCACCAAGTCAAATGCTTTACATCAACACTATTACCTTTATCAACCGAACTTGTGATCTTTTCAAAAAAGACAACTAGTTAGTTTGACAGGATCTATTTTCCATAAATTGATGTTGATTTGCATTAATTACACTACTTTCCTTGAGTTCTTCATTGAGTCCCATATCAGCTGCTCCATTATCTTTCCCAGAATCAGTAGTCAGGCTGACAAGCCTATAATTAACTGGGTCATCCCATTTACCCTTCTCTAAAAGTTGGCACAACATTAACTTTCTTCCAGGATTTTGGAACATCTCCAGTGCTCCAAGGCTTACTGAAAATCAAAATTAATGGTCTAATGAGCTCCTCAGCCACCCCTCTTAAAACTCTTGGATGCAAGTTATTTGGACCTTCTGATATTAAAATGTCTTACTTTAGTAGCTTCTGTTTAAATCCACCAGATATTCTAGTGGAATGGAAAGAGTGTTATCACCATATGATGAGATTACATCATCTGTTTTTCCTTAAGTATTGAACAGAAATATTTATTGAACACTTCTGCTTTTTCTGCATTATTGTTGATAATTCTACCATTCCCATCAATGGAGCAATACTTTTGTCAGAATGCTTTTTGTTTCTAATATATTTTTAAAACTCTTTATTGTCCTTAACTCTGTTGGGCATAGTTTCTTCCTTGTGTCCCTTTCCTTCCCTTTATAATTTTTCTACAAATTCCTAACTTATGATTTATATTCATTACTATCAACTTACCCTTTCTTCAATTTGTCACATATTACAGCTGCCTTCACTCCCCCTCTAAACAAGGTTAGCTTTTTAGTTAGCACAGCCTTCTTCCTCAATTGTAAGATTGTGGCTTTTGGGGCATTTAGTAAGGTGTTCTTAAATTATTCTCAATTACCATTCACATTTTTTCTTATTAAATTATTCCTCCCAGCTGATTTGGCTCATAATTGTTTTCAGCTATATATCTAACTGAAGAGTCTCTCACTCTAAGGCATGTTTTCCAGACCTCCAGTCATTCTTGTAGTTCTTTTCTGAACCCTTTTGAATTTGTCTACATTCTTTTTGAAGTGTTGACAGGATATCTGGACACACTATTCACGAAATGGTCTCATTAATGCACCATAGAAAGGTAATATCACCTCCCTATTCCAACTTGATAGTCTCCTACTTTATGGTGACTTTTCACCGGTGTAGATGATTACACAAGGAATAAGGCAGTGCAGAATCAGGCTCTATGGTTTTGTTGGTATTTGTTTGGAATACTGTCTACTCGGATCACTCTGTTGAATCAATTTACTATTAACAGGGGAAAAGCTTTTCAATTATCTTTAAATGTATTTACATACCACAGAAGATTAAAAATAGGTTTCTTAGCATTTTAAAGTTTATAATGTCTTTGGTGGTGGAATGACTCACAGAAAATTAGTGTATGACTTAAATATTTACAAAATGGATGAAAGATTGTATCTGTTTGTGTGTGTATCCTGTAGCCAAAGATATGCATATAGACTATAATCTTAACATTAACTATCTGAGCTCATTTTTCTCTCACATACTTATACTCAGAACAGTTCTGACCTATCAATGGTATACTGGTGAGAGCAAGAGTGACAAAAGTTAGATTACAGGAAATAAAGGCGAGACACATATCAGAAGAAAGGAAGCATGGGGGTGGAGAGAGACAACCAACACAGCAAAGAGTGATGAGAGGAAAGAAGCTGCCTTACCAAGAAAGGAGAAGAAAGAATAATAATAAAGAAACAAGTGGCTACAAAGGAGAAAAACCATCAGAGAAAACATTATGGAGATGGACAGAAGGGTTAGAAATGGAAGGAGAAAAGTGGTAAATAAACTGTACAAGACAATAGGAAAGGAATGGACAATCTTGTAGGACAGTGAATTTTTATTTATGCTCCTCTATTTTAATGTACTTCTCATGAAGCATCTTATAACACAAAAGGCTTAGATCACTCTCCTTTGAAGTCAATGAATGGACTCCCACTGACTTAACTGGACTTGGAATCTGAGCCCAAATTTGGGAGATCCTGGATTTGGAGAACTTGTACCGTTAATAATGCTGGCTATTCTGGAGTCTATAGTTAAATAAATGAAAATAAAATAAAATAATCTATAATTCTAAAATGGACACAAAACTTTGAGGTTGGAGGGGGCAGAGCAGCCACCTTGCTTGTTTTGTTGAAATGTTTCTGACTGTGTAAAGACTCCAACACAAGAAGTCGGGCGCCAATTCTCCAGTGACAGAAGAGACAGGTGGGTATCCAAAATTCTCTGGAATGGTGTAATGACAAGGGAGTCGAGGGAAGGCGGGGGCAAAGAATTGTTTTGCAATTCATCACATTGGTAGTGCTTAGCATTCTTTCTCCTTCAATGAAGACTGAGTGAACCGTCTTACTCTTACTAGCTTGATTTTGGACTCTCCTCTTCCTATGACATCAGCTTAAACTTGTAAAACCTGAAAAACTGGGCTGCCACGTGTCACACAACTGGTGTGATAGTCATGAATTGGGCATCATTGCCATGCATTCCCATAGCTCGAATGGATCCTCACATAGTCAGCAGAGCTGTAGGGATCTGCTGTAGTTTCTCCTCCCAGTCAAGTAACCTCTCCCCTCACCCTACTGTCACCTGGCCAGCAAGGAGTGGTGGTGGCGGCTTTTAGAGAATGGAAAGTCAGAGGCTAGAGGGAGGGATTGAATACGGTGCTGAGGAGGGAGAGAATGAGTAACCATGACTGAAAAGGGACAGGGTGGAATTGGGGAGGCCAATGGAGAAAGGAGAAGAATCAGGGAGACTGTCTCAGGACCCCCACACCTTCAACACCACACAGGCTCCCACCACCCCCTCGGGCTATGCCCAGCTCCAACATCCCCAAACCCTCCAGGTTCTCTGCCTCCTCTTCCCACAAGAATCCTAAATCCAGATTGTTTCTCCACCAGCCTCCCACTACCACTCATATACACCTCTGGCTGGCCCTTGCCTTCCTCATTCCTTAATTGGTGTCCCAGCACGCTTGGCTGCCCCTGGTTCCCCCAGCTTTGCTATTTCTAAGGTTTTCAGGGAATAGGTTACTGCCTCCCTGCACCTGCTCCCACAGCTCTGTGTCACACCAAGGGAGGAAATCAGTGACTATTTCTCGCTCTTGAGACAAGTGACAAACAGAGACGCACAAAACTTGGCAGGTATGGAAAAAGACGCCACTTAAATTCTAATGGCTTTTCAGCCACTGTAGCTCTGTAGCAAATTTTCTCAAATATTTGTGCCTGGTTTTAATCTGTTAGCCAGCTTGTCAATCATGCAATACTAATAAGTAAAGTTTCACAGGGTTTGGAAAACAAGATGTCAGTATTTTGGTTGTCTCTGATGGCAGGCAGTGCACAACATGAATCATTTATTTCAGGTATTTAATACTATTCAAGTTAGTTTCTGTTTCCTTAGAAATTAAGTTGTGTTTCCAGCAGTAGTTTATTTATTAACTCAAATATTTTTCTACAGTTTGTTATTGATGCATTTTTAGGTGTCACAAAATTTTTCTTTACTTGCATTTTGTAAGCTACTATTAGTAGTACTGCCAAGCTTTCTATCATTGCTAGTATTATTATGCTAGTTTATTTGCTTTTTTTCTTTATCTTGAACACTATCTGAGTTGTGGCCAAAATGACATATTTACCTTCAGCCCTAATTAATCCACATTTTGCTGATCCATATGTATCTGTATATGAGATGAGTGAGCTGTAACTGATCTCATAACAACAAATACGATATTTTATATCTAAGGTTCCTGCCTGCCATAGCATTCTAAATACATTTCATGCTTATCAGAATAGAACAGGGTGACCAGACATCCCGATATTATTGGGACAGTCCTGATTTTAGGGGACTTGTCCCACATGCCGACCTTACATCGGTTGGGATGCCCTTTATCCTGATATTGGAGACCGTCCGGACCGCAGACGCGGTGCCGCCGCTCACCGCTTCCCGGGGCAGCTCCCGGCACCCGCCCGCTAGCAGGAGCGCTGCGTGCTGCAAGGGCGGGGCTTGCAGGTGCCGGGAGCAGGCAGAGAGCCTTCCACCCCCCCGCCCCAACCTGACCCGCGACCCTAGGAGCCAGGGGGAACAGCCTGCCAGATGCTTCCCAGGATGGGAGCCGCCCCAGGTGAGCACCGCTGGGAATCCCCACCTCATCCCCGACAGGTCCCTCTGGCTCTTAGGGTGGGGGGGTTCTGCATGCTGCCGGTGCCTGCAAGCCCTGCTCTGCAGCTCCAGCAGCACCCATTGGCACTTTTCCCGGCCAATGGGAGCCATGGAACGCGCCCTTGTGGCGGGTGCAGCACGTGGAGAGTCTGGACACTCCCCTCGCCGCTCTTACCCTAGGAGCCAGAGACCTCCCAGCGGGGCTGGTGAGTGCGGCCAGGGAAGGGGTCAGGGTATGATGGATTGAGTGTCTGGGAGGTATGTGTGGGGTGCTGGGCTAGGAGGGTGTGGAGGGCGCTGGGCTGTGGGAGAAATTTGTGTGTTTTGGGGTGCTAGACAGTGGGGGCCCGTTGGTGGATGCTGGGCAGTGGGGGAGATATGTGTCTGTCAGGGCACTGGGCAGTGTGGGTCTGTGTGGGGCACTGTGTAGTTGTGGTGGTGGGGCTGTGGGGAAGGGCACTGGGAGGGAGGAAGGGAGGGAGAGAGGGAGGGGAAATCTGTGTGTATTGGGAAACTAGCGAGTGATTCTGTGTGGGGTGCTGGGCAGCTGTGGTAGGGCTTTGGGCAGGGGGGCACTGGGCGTGGTGTGCGTGCACAGCACTGTGCATTTGTGGTGGAAGGGTTGTAGGGGGGCTCTGGGCATAGTGGATCCAGGGGGTGCTGGGCAGGGGAGCTGTGTGGCACAGCATGGGCCCACCAGTCGGGGCTGTGCATCTGTGTCTGTCTGTCTGTCTGCCCCGGCTCGCTCGACCAATGTGTCCTGATATTTCACTCTTGCAATATGGTCATCCTAGAATAGAACCAACAAAACAATAGAAACCTGCCAAAAGAAAATAGCAAATATAATGCAAAATACTTCAACAAATTACACAATATTTTAGTCTTCTTTTTAAATATACCAAAACCATGGAACTCTTCATTCCTAGATAGAAGGCAGCCCAAATGCATGGGCTACAGAGGTAAATATACGATCTGTATAGCGATCTCTGTGCTTTTTTCCATCCTATTCCCAATATATGAAATTCCCTCCCTGAATTGGTTCACTAGGTCATTATTCTCCCCTAAAAAGCAACTTCTACTATAATGCCCACATGGAGTGATTCAACCAGGTAACATGAAAAAACTTGTTCAGCCATGCTGCAAATGCCTTTATACCTATAATTTTATTGCTATAGACCAGTGCTTCTCAATCTTTCCAGACTACTGTACCCCTTTCAGGAGTCTGATTTGTCTTGAATACCTCAAGTTTCACTTCACTTAAAAACTATTTGCTTGCAAAATCAGACATAAAAATACAAGTGTCACAGCACACGATTACTGAAAAATTGCTTCCTTTCTCATTTTTACCATATAATTATAAAATAAATAAACTGGAATATAAATATTGTACTTACAACTCAGTGTTTAGTATATAGAGCAGTATACCGAAGTCATTATCTGTATGAAATTTTAGTTTGTACTGCCTTCGCTAGTGCTTTTTATGTAGCTTGTTGTAAAATTAGACAAATATCTAGATGAGCTGATGTACCCTCTGAAAGACCTCTGCGTACCCCCAGGGGTACACATACCCCTGATTGAGAACCACTACTATAGACCATGTTCTTCGTCCCTCAATCCCATCTTAATAATGTGTTGTATCACATGTACAACTAGAGTGTGAGTATTTGGGGGCAGGGAACAGTGTAAACTCCTTGGTAAAGTGTTGACCCCCTTGATTTCACTGGCAGTAGGATTTCTCCCATGGAGATTTTAAGTTCTCCCTGCCTTGAGTGGATTTCTGACCTAGCAGGTAAATGCTACTGAATTATATTGAGTGCACACAACCTCTTCTTTCCACTCCCCAAAACCTCTCTTCTCTTCTTGCAATGCAAGTGGAGTTTTAAGGCTCCAAAACCATAAATTAATAATAATAGTTTTAATTTTGCAAGCCCTAGAAAACAAAAGCCCTGCCCTTCAGACTTAACAAGACAGACAGAATATAGGTGTCCAGCAGCACAGAAAGTCATTCTGAATCCAGTCTATTTGAGGCTTGAAAAGTGAGTTACAAGATGCTTCAAATTGATGTGTGAGCTAACAGGCAGCTGCTGTAGAAAGCAAAACAGCAAGTAGTTAAAATTCCCTCTGCCAAGACCCAATTATAGTTCTGCATTAGCTGCAGGCATTGATCAGCAGCTAAGGTTGCTCTATGTAGTGCATATTGCAGTCAACCAACTGCAATGTTATAAAAGTACATACACATCATGCTTAGACTTGGAACCACTGGACTAAATATTAGTTTCAGTACACAGTCTTCTACTGCAGTATTCCATGAAGTAGTTCAATGTCTGGCAGGAAGCACTTATCTTTAGGTTATTTGGCACAGTTTTCTGCCAGGTCTATGAACACCATACTCAAAATGAGCAGGAGCTGAAAGTGCAGAGCTCTGCCATTCCCTTCCCCAGCGAGATCTGAGGAGAAGCATGCCTCTAGATTTAAGAGAAAAGTCTAAAGGGAAAAGTTCTGAACTGCTTACGCCTACTTGACCACATATACCCCTATACTGCACACTATAGTGTTACAAGATTTCCCTTTTTGATTTACACTATTACCACTGGGTTCCAGTCCATCAGCTCCAAAATCACTATTTAATAATTTAGGGCCATATCAAAATTGACGGAAGGAAAAGAAAGAAGACAGTTCACCTCATGGAATTTCCTAAATGTGATTTCCCCAGACCTCAAGAATTCAAGACTCCATGGAGGGAACAGAGTAATAGCTTTGCAAATGGCAGTGCCCAGGGATCTGTGTTGGTGTCTGTCCATGGTGGATCTCAGTTTCTCGAAGCTGCTCTCCAGCATCTTTGCATTATCCCCTAGTGGATCTGTATCCAGCATGGATGCTTTATTAGCAAGGCTTCCATTCTTGCATCTGTAGGCAGTAGCTGAAAAGTGGACCCAGGAGGAGTAGTGCTCAGAACAGTAGCAACATCAGATTATATATTTGTGGGCTCTTGAGGAGAGGAACTCATGGAGCACAGCTTCTCCCAGGCTTTACTTCATATCCCAACACCAACATGTATGAGTTCAAACCCCTCCGGTGGAAGGGCTTCTGCAGTGTCATCTTGGGCCGGTGCCTTTGTTGGACCACAAAGTGGAAATAGAGGAAGAGTTGCCCTGATCTGTGACAGTCACTATTTCAGAAAAATGAATGATTCCAATGTTGGGGGTCAGGGAGGGGAAAGCACACACACTTTAGTGTAATAGTCCAAAACATTACAACTTTCAACCTTATTATTACTATGTTTATACATTACTATCGAATACTGGGGTATATATAAATAGAAGGACCTAAAATTGATTAAAGAAAACTAGCATCTGTAATTACTTCTTAATCATCTGAGAGACAAGGTGGGTGAGGTAACATTTTTTATTGGACCAACTTCTGTTGATGAAAGAGACAAGCTTCTGAGCTACACAGAGCTCTTCTTCAGGTCTGGGAAAGGTACTTAGTCAACATCTGTCATAAAGCTAGAATACTGACAACCTTTGAAAAAAATTCTTCCCCATCATCAAACCCTGTACTGGCTACTAGCAAGATAACATATTGATTTGACAATTTTGCTTACACAAAGCTTTGACTGTAATGTGTACAATAAATAACCTTTAAGAAAAAAACTAAGAGCGGTAATAATTCAGGCTAGATGCCACAAAGCAATGCAAAGGCCGCAGTATTTTAGGGAAGTTTTGCCCAGATTTGACAATACAGAGAGAATAATAATATAAATTATATTTATTTCAGTTCACAATTTTGACACAGTCGCATAATTCTTTCACATATTGTAGTATATTGTTTATCTGAGTGGTTATTTTATTACATAGCTTTTCTTTGTTTGCTATCTTTATCTGGATTCCCTATAAACCACTAACTAGATTTCCCAATGTATTTTCAGTCATCCAGCATTAAAAGATCCTTCATTTGGTTCTTCTCAGTACCATGACTGACATTACGAATGACCTTCGGTTGAATGTCATGTATCAAGCTTTCTATCACTGTGGGGGTTTTCTTTATTATAGTGCTCAAGTACAATATGTCTGATTTTTTTAAGCAACACTCAAATAGCTATATAGCGCAAAATGGCTTTCTGAAATAAAGGTTTATATTTTGTCCAGACTTCAGTTAGAGCACGAGTATTTTACATGTGTATTATGTCTTTCATGAGAGCACTTGAAAGCAGTTTAAAACCAGTAAGTAACCTTTACAATCTCCTGTGAAATAGCTAACATATACAGGTATTATTGCGCCCACCATGTGTGGGGTGGAAATTAGCAGGTGTTTAATGATACACAGAACAGCGAAGAAAACATATCCAACTGAAATCACAAGAGACCACAGTTTAAAGTAAAAAAAAAAAATGTGGTGCTTCCCCTTTTACACAATAACACCAGGCCTTGATGACTCAGAGGGGGGAGTATCACCTTCTAAATCAGGGGTTCTGAACCCTTTTACTTTCTGAGTGCCCCCTCCCCAACATCTATAAAAACTCCATGGCCTGCTTGTGCCACAGCAACTGTTTTTCTGCATATAAAAGCCCGGATAGTGCTAGGGGGTAGCAAGCAGGACAACTGCCCGGGGCCCCACACCTCAGGGGGCCCCATGAAGCTCACTTGCTCAGACTTCAACTTCATCCCTGGGTGGAAGGGTTTCGAGCCCTGGGCTTCAGCCCCATGCAGTGGGACTTTGTCTCTCTGCCCTGGGCCCCAGTAAGTCTAATGCCAGCAATGCTTGGCAGACTCCCTGAAATCTGCTTGCAGTGCCCCCAGGGGGCCCCGGACACCTGGTTGAGAACCACTGTTCTAAATCACCTACAGCACTTTTTGAACCACCCATATATTACCTAAAGTTACTGACCCCACCCTCCCTGTTTTTTAGCAAAGTATGACAGGATCACAGCACAAGATGGTATGGCTGCAGGCGTTCTAGTATATGGTAAAAGCTCCTTATTTGGGATGCTGCACTAAATAGGCTTTCATCCCATTTCAGTGGAATTCCCAAATAAACGAAAATACATCAGTAATGATACCGTCCAGAAGGTTGCTGAACTGTGGTATTCCTGTTACCTAAACAGGCCCATGAAACTGAGAGCATTGGAGAATGTGGGCATCTGGTAGATTGCCCAGTATGGAGACCTGCCACATGTAGTTGACATGGTAGAGCAAGCAGCGATGAAAAACTTTGTTTTTATATCCTTTCTGCATTGTAGGACTGCTAGAATATTTTAGTGGATCAAACAGGTAGAAACAGCATGGAAAAGAGGGGGCATGGAAACAACCCTAAGCAACTCTATCACCAATTAAGTGGATTTCTGTCTCCCTTAAACGGCAGCCATTGGCATTGATTATCATTAGGTTTAATTTGTTTACCTACCAGTTGTTCTAGGTAAGTACGTTTCTGCATTAAGAGGTAGACTTTACTTAGGCTACGTCCTCACTAGGGGGGGGGGGGGGGAGTCGATTTAAGATACGCAAATTCATCTACGCGAATAAAATAGCTGAATTTGACGTATCGGAGCCAACTTACCCCGCTGTGAGGACAGCGGCAAATCAACCTCCGCGGCTCCCCCGTCGATGGCACTTACTCCTACCTGCCTTGGTGCAGTTCAAGCACCGATTCGGGGATCGAATGTGGCGTCCCGACGAGACGCGATAATTCGATCCCCGAGAGATCGATTTCTACCCGCCGATTCAGGCGGGTAGTGTAGACGTAGCCTTAGTTGAATCAGGCTGTGTAGAAGGAGGGGAAGAGACACTCCATGGGAGTGGGAGTGCTTCCTCCTGAAGAAGGGTCAGCTAAACACCTGTCAGCTGGCTGGTATGGAGGGGATAAGGCTGTCGCCCTGCCTCCTCTCAACCTCTTTGGAGAAGTTTGTGCACCAGGAGGTGACAGCAGGGAGAACAACCTGCATTTAAGGTCTGTGGTTTGAAGCTAGGGAAGAAAGGGGAAGGTTCCTTTCACCTTCCCCCACTTTGCAAACCTATGCAAGGAATAACTACAATCTTGCCCTAAGGGGGTCCTGATGAAATGAAGTAGCCTGGAAAATATGCAACTGAGCAGAATAGAGTGACACAGATTTAGGAGGTTTTTAAGTAACTGACAAGCAGTACTGGTCTCAGTTTGTGAACTCATAGGGTGATTAGCAACTCTCAGAGTAAACAAACTGTAATGTATTTATTTTAAAGGGTTTAACTGCAATTGCTCTTTCTGAGTCCACTGCTGAGGTAGAATTTTGCTGAAAAATGATGTCATTTGTGACCACTAAAAGTAAAAGTCCAACTATAAATGAATTTCCAGTCTGCTTTAACAATCAGCAAAAAATACAAATAAGCAGTTTAAGTTTAAAATAGAAATAATGATATAATACCCTGCACTTATATTTGTAAATTGAAGTAAATGTAAAGATACAAATATCCCAAACTCTACATGCCCTGGCAAGCAAAGAGTATAATTCACACAATAAAACAATAACAAACAATAAATTATCTCACAGAAAACAGCCATTCAATTGAAAATGTAATAATTCCCGTCCCTTAACTACCCAAAAACTGACAAACATGCTTCTCAAGTCTCAGTCCTCTCCAAATGCCCATCTAGAAAGGCATACTTTGCAGCGCTACTTTAAACTCATTAGAGCTGGCTACTGCAGACAAATGAGTAGGGAAGTGGAGTGAATTTGAAAGACAAGAAAACTTGCAGAAATCGTCTTGCCACCAACTACCTCAAAACAGGTCAAAACATGGGCTGGTATTAACATTTTACCTAGGGAGAAACTCAGGTACATACAGGCTTACTGCCCAAGGGCTTACTGCCAGGCAGTGACATAGCTAACAGCAGAAACCAGGCATCCTGACTCCCAATGATACATACTACCCTCTAGATCACATTGCCCCCCACCCCTTCTTAGTCAGCTGGACACAAAGCAGGTGCCTCAAAAATGTATATACATACACACACACACGCACACACACACAAAATGAGAGGGGGGAAAAACAAACAAAAAAATCCTCCACCACATAACACACCATCATTTGTTTCCATAGTGATAAGTGCTTCTTATCTTCCGAACTTTTCGTCTATTGAGATGAACAAAATAAGTGTACTTTTCCATTAAACAATGTATACCACAGGGAGATGAAGATGATAATAATACAGAAATAGAATGATAAGAATCACCACAATGGAAAGAGAAGAGGAATCAGTTTCTTTGTGTGGACCACCTGTGATCTGTAATGTGCTCAGAAACCATGGTAATAAATACAGCATTAAAAAAACTTGAATAGAAATAAAGCTATTTTTCTATAAGCACGTGCTATCATAATACAGCTCTTTATTTATCATCTGTATGACAGTAATACCATCAGACCCCAACTATGATTGGATACCATTATACTAAGTACTGTATAAATACAACACAATTCAAATTCATGTCCTAAAGAGCTTACAGTCTAAAAACAAAAGAAAAAATGGGTATCATGGTTACAGGATGAGCTGTGCTTTAGATCCCTTTCAGTTAATCTTGAGGACTTCCCTTTGGGAATAGGTTTCACTACTATACTCCTTTTTGGATGAAACTATGTGCTCCTACTATTCTCAGGGTAAGTCTACACTACCCGCTGGATAGTGATCGATCGATCAGGGATCGATTTATCACGTCTAGTGTAGACATGATAAAATCGATCTCCGATTGCTCTACCGTCAACTCCGGAACTCCACCACAGCGAGAGGCATAAGCGGAGTCGACGGGGGAGCAGCAGCCGTCCTCATGGCCAGGTAAATCAACCTAAGATATGCCGACTTCAGCTACGCTATTCGTGTAGCTGAAGTTGCGTATCTTAGGTCAAGCCTCCCCCCTTTCCCCCAGGGTAGACCTAGCCTTAGACTGGATTTTTGAGTTGCATCCTCCCTGTTTATCAACCATGTTAACCCAACAGGCCATACTGTGTTTGACAACTGCAATCTCTTTTCCTCTGGGAGCCTGTGGCAGGAGCTGATTAAAATGATTCCGAAACAGCTGCTTCACAACAAAGCATTGTTTATTCATTCACCCAAAAGTACAGAACCTACAGAGAAAAGGGCTAAAGCAAGCAAACAAACAAAAAGCCTACACCCCCTTACCTAAACCTTAATCTCTCCTTGCAAGCTTTGGTAAATTCCATTCAGCCCTGTAACCTCCATCTTTGGGACTGGGAGAAGTAGAATGCTAGCTGCAATTTCTGTCTCTCTTCCTCAGTGGATCTGTCAACATCTTCCTTCCCCTCCCTCCCTCCCCCCTCTCTGCCCCTAGGCAGCTGTTCACAACCCACTCAGACACCCCTTCTTCCCTAGGCCAGCATCCGCAAAATTTTAGTATCCTCTTTGATCCTAGGCTGGGAAGAGGAAACCTTGTCAGCCAGGTTGGAGCCAGACAAGGGCATTTCCCAATTAATAACTCACCTCATTGTTCCCTTAAGGAGCATTATCTCTGCCATTATTTCATTTCCTATTTGCTTCCCCCCAAAAAGCCTCCATTGATTTAATTCTATATGCATTCAGGCAGAATAATATTAAACAAATAGACTGAAGGGCATATGATATTCATAAAAGTTAATATATATATAACTCTCACATTCTCCACAGTGGGAAAGAGATTGGATTATTATCCCCATTTTACACATGGGGAGTGGAAGTACAGAAAGATTAAGCAACTGCCCAGTGTCATCCAAGAAGTGTTGAACAGCCTGGAATTAAAACCACATCTCCTAAACTTCCACCCAACACTTTAGTTAAAAACCATCCCCTTTTCTCCTGATGATTCATTAATCTATAGTCAATGCTACACATTTATTATCCTAGCAAATTACATTATACTGTAAGTTTAATAAAGAAAAGGATTCTTTCTTCCAAAGGGAGATGGTAACATTTAAAAAAAAATCCTCTCATGGGTGCTACGTCTGGGTCTCATAATTTTGTACAAGGCCTATTCACAGAGTGTTCACTTCAACAACAATTATCCACAGCACCTGGTGGCTTTCAAACTCACCACGGAACTCCCTGGCTCCATTGCCACAGAGGGTGATCCCAACACAATTAAAGTGGATTTTAAAGCTCCCCTCACCATCTGATAACAACAAACCATCACAACAGTCATCCTGTGTTGACCCTTGTCCATGTGAGGTTCCTTACTCCACCCAGCCTGTTTGCCCGATATGGCAATTTATGTTGTGTCAATATAATAAGGGTATGTTGTTCAATGTTTGAGTGACAGAGGGAATGAAGCAGTCAGCAACACTATAGGAGAGAGCCATTTTCCTCTTTTCGCAAGGTATCCACACAGACAGAAACAGAGACAACAATCTGACATGTTTTATGCTGTACAGATCTCTGTATAATGGTGGAATGTGTAATGAGACAGACGGAAGAATTATAAAAGGCCACAGTTTTAGGATTAATTTTTTTAACTTTACTAAATCTGTGTTGTGGGTGTACAGTTTTTTTTTTAATAAATGAAGAAATCCTCCCTGAAAATTTCCCAAATATTTATGGTATTTATTTTAAATGGGTGCTTCAGAAGATAGATGGAAGGGGGACTAGCTCAGCTTCCCATGTGTGCAGCTACACACTGATTTTTTAAAATGTACCCAACAACAGAGCATGGGATGGTTAAAAATGTAAATGAATTGTGCATTGTGGGACGCAGGAGAAAAATTCATTTGTATGGGCTATCTGCCTTCCTTTTCAGCTCCCAAATATTCCTGGGCAGCAACCACTTGAAAGGTTTGCTATAGCTAGTTACCTCCTCCTAGTTACCTTGGTTCAGGGCTGGCTCCAGGCACCAGCAAACCAAGCAGGTGCTTGGGGCAGCACATTTTCAGGGGCAGCATTCCGGGCAGCATTCCAGCCAGCCTCTTTTTTTTTTTTTTTTTTGCGCACTTGGACGGCAAAAGCCAAAAGAGCCGGCCCTGGCAGCAGCAGCATGTCCTGCACCGGGGGTGCCCTGGGGCTGCTGCGGTTCGCGTCGGGGAGCAACGCCCGCACCTTATGGCCGGGCGGGCTCCGAGTGCGGGAGACTCGGGCTGGGAGCCGCCCCTCGGGGCACACGGAGCCACCTGCAGGTGCCGCAGGGCAGCCGCCCCCTAGCGCCGCAGCCGGGACTGGGCGAAGCGGCCAGAGCCACCCAGGGACTGCAGCAGGGCGGCCAGGAGCAGCAGCAGGAGCGGGGCCATAGAGGGCGGGGCGCTGCTGTGTGGGGCCCGCGTCCCGCTCTCTGGGGCTCCGCTCCCTCTGGGGCTACCCTGCCCCGGCTTCTTGGCCCCCTGCCGGGGCGGTCCCCCAGCTCTGTCCTCCCTGGTTCCTGGCCAGTCCTGGAGGCAGGAGCCCCGGCTTCAGGGACCCTGGGCTGAGGCACGGCCTGGGAGCCCCGCTGCTAACCCCGATCCTGCCAAAGTTGGGCGGCAGGGGGTGCGGGTGAGGTGGGGGGGAGAGCCCAGAGTTGGGGCGGCAGTGGGTGTGGGTGGGGTGGAGAGCCCAGGGCTGGGGTGAGGGGCAGCCAAAAAAATTTTTGCTTGGGGTGGCAAAACCCTAGAGTCGGCCCTGCCTTGGTTTCAGCATCATGCCAGTTTGTTTTGCTATATAGGTCAACTTGCCAAGGAGCCAAGTCTCATGATATTCTGTGCTACAGAAGGCCATGGATATTTTTTACCTGTACAAATTCCTTCATCATTGATTCAATTATGGGGGAAAATCCTTGAAGTGGATTAGCTACTTCATCAGTAATAGAACAGACATTGATATGTACTAACTATTGCCATGGTGAACTAAGAATACTCTATCATTTTTCATAAAAAGTGTGAAGTATGTGCAATATTTTATATTATAATATAGCTGAGTAAAATAATTTTTCAGTTGTTTCTGAATGTTCAATAACTTGAGAGGTTTTTGCATGTGTGTTGCATGCAGGAACAGCATTAGCAAAAGGAACATTTCTTTAAACAAACATTTAACAGATTTTCTCTATCTTCACATACACCACATCAACATCTCAAATTTTAGTACTCGTTAACTTTGAGGAGGTACAGATCCAGATCTAAACTTTGTGGTTCAGGTTAATCTCTAGCATGAAGATTTCTATGTCTACAGAGTGCTTTATGACACTCATAAGCCAAGCCTAAAAAAATATATAGTTCCTGCCCAAACGATTATGTAGACTCAATGTTAAGCAAATGCTGCATTGCACTAAAAACATGGTTGCATTTAATGGTTTCTGAAGGGATATCTATATATAGTTTGTATAACAGTTCATTAACTATGAAAAGTGTTTTGGGAAGCTTAGGTATAAAATTTGCTACAGTAATAAAAATATTAAGATGAGTTGCAAACACACCATTCACAAGAATAAGCAAACACTTTTTCAGGTTTTACCACAAAATTATTTTCTCCGAAATGCAACTTTCCAAAAGGAAAAATCATCTAGTATTTCACAGTTGGATGACTGATTATCCATGACTGTGCTCTAGCTTTTAAAATGAAGGAGAGTCTCTGTGTTATAAATACTGGATATGCATGATTCTCTAGTCTTCTATTTTTAAATATGTATTTTGGTGGATATATAGTAATGCTTCATTTACCAGTGAAGCAAATAATTTTGCAGGGAATAAGAATACTAACTGTCAGGGACCCTGGAATGAGTGCTAAACTGCCATTTGGACAATCTGAAATCTTCTCTCTTCTTAAGGAGATTGATGTTTTTCTGGGTCTGTTAAGGTGCACTGATTTAGGTTATATGTCATGGTCACTTGTTTTTGCTTTCTTTATATATTTAAGATGGGTAAAATTTACTTACTATGATAAGGAAAGACTGGAAGAAAGTTTCTGCTAATCCTGCTCATTATACTGGATAGAGGGAGTCTAGATTTGCTTCACTTTCCAGGTTTAAAATTTTAGATTGGGCATGCACTGCGAAATATGACCGCATTTGGGCCGTACACTAGGGAAGGAATTACTGTATATACTTGATCATAAGCCGGTTCGTTTATAAACCGACCCCTGCAAGATGGATAACTAAAAATGGAAATTTTTTATGACCCGTTCATAAGCTGACCCTATAATTCAGGGGTGAGCAAACTTTGGCTCCCGGGCCATCAGGATAAGCTGCAGGCGGGCCGATATGGTTTGTTTACCTAGAGTGTTCACAGGCATGGAGGTAAACCTAAGTAAACAAAGTGTCCCGGCGCACCAGCTGCTTACCCTGACGGGCTGAGACAGCAACTGGTGGGGAAATTTTTTTGGGGGGGGTTGGGGGGGAGAAGCTGGGGGTCAGGGGAGTAACCCCTGTGACGACCTCCTATATGACCCCACCCCTAGCCCGGGACCCCCACACTCTCCCCACCCCATGCCTTCCCACTTTATCTGGGGAGGACCAGGGGAGGATGTCTCTGGCCTGGCTGGAGCTGCTCCGGCAGGCTGGGCAGTGCAGCCACAGTCTCCTCCGGCGGGCCAGACCGGGCGGCGCGGCTGCAGCATGTTCAAGCGGGCTGGGCCGGGCGGCATGGCTGCAGCGTGCTCCGGTGGGCCAGGCGGTGCGGCCACAGCCTGCTCTGGGGGGTGGGGCCGAGTGATACAGCTGCAGCCTGCCAGCCCCAGAGCTGCAGCTACTTTGGAGGCTGGGGGGAGAGCAGCGTGGCCAGAAGCGGAGAGACTCTGGCCCCACCTCTTACTTTCTGGCTCTGCTGGATGTGCTGCCTCTGTTGGGGGAAGGAGCTGTGTCCCACCTCTCCCTCTCTATACCCATTCATAAGCCAACCCTCTCCTCTGGTGCTTCCCTATTTTACTAAAAAAATTCGGCTTATGAACGAGTATATACAGTAAGTTACATCCAAATGTTATAATCTACACTAAATACTCCTTGATATTAGCTGTACCTTCCCTTACTGCAGATCTTAATTTTCACCAGCACTCCAGCAAAGTTACAAATGTATTTTCTGGTCAGTATACTGCAACATGTGTTACAATCTTATTTTCTATTTTCTCTCTTTCTCAGCTGTACTCCAAGTCTTCTTAAGGCACCACTCCTGGAAACATTTATGTGGGTGCATAAAGTTAAGAAATGTGTGTAAGCATTTGCAGGTTCAAGGACTATATATGGAAGCTGTAAAGTGAATAGGAAGAGATTTTCTTAAGATTTTTTTAAATTCTAAAGCTAATATTATGAGTACAGTTTTGTTAGAAAGTACCTTTAAAATAGAATTCAGAACCATAATTGTGCAAAAGCTTATACACATTGTCAATTATATTCACCAGAGTAGTCTGACATCGAATGAGACTAGTGTGGTGGGAGTAAGTTAAGCAAATGCATAAGTGTTTGTGGGTCTGCACATATGGTTGAGATTTTCAAAAGTGCTCAGCATCTGCCTAACTCTGTTCCTGTTGAAGTCAGGCCAATGCTGCAGAATTTTGCAAATCATATTGACAAAGTTTAAGAATAAATCTAGTTAAGATACTGTATTTAAAAATAACAATTCTGGCAGAAGGAAAGGAGAAACAATATGCCCCAGGAAATGCAAAAGATTCGTTTGTTGGTTAACATTATGATCTCCCTTGTCATCATAATTGTTACAAAGCTGCACAAATTACTAGTCTTACATTTAATCTTCTTCAATTTACACTTTTACAGAACAGTTAATTTTCATTTTTTTAAATATGGCTCCAAGCGCTGAATAGTTTTCATTTCTATTACACGAGTGATACCAAAATTACCAGTATAGAGCTTAAAACTTCCTTTAAGTTATGGAAACTTTACCTAAGCATAGACTTGTTTTCTCTGCTGATCATACATATTTAGATGCTGCATGACATTTTCTCATCAAATGATTAAAATTATACAACTGGGACTGCTCTCATCCCAATTTTAAATTAAAATAAACACTAATATTTCATGATGGGAAAAACAAAAGTGATCACATCTGCCTGTATATTATATATATATACTGAAAATACGTATTCTATGATGTGTCAATATATAAATACTACAATTATAAAAAGAAATTTAGAATATAATTTATACGCACATTCTACCACACTTCCCTTTGCAGGATTTCAGAATCTGGATCCAGGGTGGATAAAAATCAATGATTTAAAAAAAAATCAGTTTTTTTAAATTTAAATTGCATTTTTTTGATAAAATACTTTTTGAGGAAAGATAGCTTTAATTGAGATTCATTATAGCTCAAAGATATCTCATCATGGAATAGGGATTATACATTCTAATTCTATAGTATGAGACAATACATTCATATAATGTTTAAGAAAAGTTTTGTAAATGAGTTCCAATAGTTCATGGATTAGGGACCCAATCTTATGGGGTTCCAGGGGCTTCTGTACAGATTATTTAGATTAATCTTTCTATCTACCCAATGGGACTCAGTGCTCAGTCTAGAAGACACCATCAGAGATGCTTAGTTTTGCAGTTCTCAAACTGTGGATTTGTGTCTCTAAAGATAACATGTTTGTTAACAGCAACAATATTTTAAATAAATAAATAATATATAGAGGTGAGAAATAACAGATCTCAACCCTATTGTCTCTCTGCAAATTTGTGTACACAGAGTCAATCCTTTACCTCTCTCTAAAAGTGCAAAGTTTCAAAAAGTTCAATGAATAGACGATTGGTGGGGGTGGAATAGATCTGGACAAGAAGAAGTCTGGAGATAAATGTGAGAAGGAAGGGACAAGCAGTAGAAACAAAAATGAAACTATTTCAGCAGCATATGCCAGAAGTCTTGAGGTATTTCTGAGGGCAGCCTTCATTGATTTGAGATCAACCATATCATTCTTCTCACTAGGAAGGAAAACCTATAATGGCAGCAGGCCATAAAAGAGACCCAGTTTAGGAATATTTTAATGAAGTTCCTCTACCTGTGGATAAGACAGGCATGCATGCAAAATGCAAAGAGTGCAACAAAGAAATACTAGGCCTGGTTGCCCAAATGAAACAATATCATGAGACGTGTTCATTCTCAGGAGGAAGCTGCGTTGATGATGATGAAAGGAATATGTCTGAACATGCAAAATCTTCAGATTGGTAAACGTTTTTAATTCATACTTCTTTCTTAAGGACTTCCTGTCTTCCTTTTGGACTATTCTTGAATTCTCATGTTTGAGCAAAAAATATAGTTGTTACTCTATGGTACTCATTTTGTGAAGCAGTTGTGATAAAAAATAAATAGCTGAAATAGGCAGATCTTCCTTTTACAATTTCACCTTTAAGGTAGTACTGTCAGTGAATGCCATGAGTAATGCTAAATGAGCAGTATGGTAATAATAATTAAATAACTGCACTGACTTATTTTGTTTAGGAGAATCCATCCTCAACATACAGGATTCTGAAGACTATCCACCCTCAGATCACCATCATTTTCTACAGTTTCAGAGTTATCTGTCAATGATAGTGTTTCAGTCACATCATGTATGTCACATAGCAGGGCCGGCTCCAGGCACCAGCATTCCAAGCAGGTGCTTGGGGCAGCAATCTGCAAGGGGCGGCAGTCCGTGTGTTTTTGCCGCCCCAAGCAGCGCACCGAATTGCCCTCATGGATGGCGGGGGCAGTCCGTGTGCCGTAAGGGTGGCACGCACGTTTCTGCGGCGGTGGCAATTTGGCAGCAGCTTCTATGTTCAGCTGC
This sequence comes from Trachemys scripta elegans, assembly GCF_013100865.1. Taxonomy (NCBI): domain Eukaryota; kingdom Metazoa; phylum Chordata; order Testudines; family Emydidae; genus Trachemys; species Trachemys scripta. The sequence continues at coordinate 28,138,772 of NC_048307.1, forward strand.
CGGAGCGGCAATTTGGCGGCTTCTGTCTTCCAGCTGAAGACAGAAGCTGCCGTGGAATTGCCGCTGCCGCAAAAATGCACGTGCCGCTCTAACAGCACATGGACTGCCCCCGTTGTTCACGGAGGCAATTCGGCGCGCTGCTTGGGGCGGCAAAAACAGTAGAGCCAGCCCTGCACATAGCCACAGTATATCACCTGTAGCAAAAAGAAAAAGAAAAAAAATCTGCATCATCCAGAAACAACCATAGATAAGTTTGTGATAAACATAAGAACCAGCAGATTACAAAGCAGCAGATTACAAAAAGAGGTAATTGATGAAAAACATGCCCAGTTTGTTTATGCAACGAACTCTCCTTTCCGTATGATTCAGTCATTAAGACCAGGATACAGTCCACCCAACAGAGCAGATGTTGCAGGCAAATTACTGGATAAAGTGTATGAAAGAGAAATTGAGCAGTGTGCAAAAGGTCTAGAGTGAAATTGTTAACCTGAGTCTTGATGGGTGGAGCAATGTCCACAATGATCCTTTTGTATGTGCTTGTGTGACAAGAGAAGGAACGTCTTCCTTACAGAAACAATTGATACATCAGGAAATGCATATACAGCAGAATACCTACAAGAAGTATCAGTAATATCTATAACAAACTGATTTTTTTTTTCAAATGTCTAGTATGCAGCTTGGTCACAGACAATGCGGCAAATGTATCCAAGATGGGAAGAAATTATTTAGAAGAGAGTGAAGAGAGTCCCAAGCTAATAGCATATGGCTGCAGTGATCATTTGATGCACCTCCTAGCCAAAGACTTCAGTGTTCCAGAAATAAAGGCTCATGTTGTTGAAATTGCAAAATAACAACCACTTTGCAGCAGCTGCTCTGAAAAAAGTGGAAGGAACCAAGCTAACTCTCCCACAAGATGTGCGATGGAACTCGGTAGTGGACTGTTTTGAACACTATATCAGGAAGTGACCTAATCTGATGACAGTTTGTGAACAAAATTGTGAAAAAATAGATGGCATTGTCACAGCTAAAGTTCTCAACATTGGGCTTAAGAGAAATGTGGAACACATGCTGAGTACCCTGAAGCCTAATTCTGTAGCCTTGAACAAAGTGCAGGGAAATAGCTGTTTTATTGCTGATGCTATTGAAATTAGAAGGAACTGAGTGAGATCTTAAAAAAGAGAAATATGCAATGACAGAGTTAAATTACAAGCATTAAAAAAAAACAAATGGGACAAGCACTATCTCCAGCTCATTTTCTTGCAAATATTTTCAATACTTGGTACCACGGTCAAACCTTAACTGCTGAAGAAGTGGAGTTAGCTATGACATGGACATCCAGCAATCATCCCTCCATAATGCAAATTATAATAAACTTCAGAGCTAAGGGTGAACCATTCAAGAAATATGTGTTTGCTGATGATGTTTTAAAGAAAGTCACAGCAGCGAACTGGTGGAAGTCACTTAAGCACTTGGATTCAGAGACTGTTGAAGTGATAATTTCACTTTTAACAGCAGTAGCTTCTTCTGCTGGTGTAGAAAGAATATCTCCTTCCTTTGGACTAATTCATTCCAAATTGAGAAATTGCTTGGGACCTGAAAAAAGCAGGAAATATTTTCCGTTACCAGGTTATGAAAAAACAGGAAAATGAAGGTGAAGATGACTGAGTTAGCTGCAGAAGCCAATATTTTAAGTTTCTCATGTTGACCTGGCTGACAGTCGATTTAATTTTTTTTAAATATTTCATTTAACTATTTTAGTTAAAAACAATTTTAACAAAAACAAACCTGATTTAAAAAAAAACTTGAATGTTTAACTAAATTCAAAAATTCATATGCTTGTTTTGTTAAAATATTATGTTTGCTGTTGAAGAAAAAAAACCAGAATATATAATGTTGTTGTTTTAGTTAAATAAAACAATTTAAATGTCTGTCGGGTGATGTTCAGCATGGGGAGAAAATCCTCCAAATATTAATGATTAACCTGTTGAATTGGAGATAGTTCACCGCCCAGTGACTTCATAAATATCTGTTTCAATTACCTCTGGTAAATGAAATAACCAAACAATCATTCATTTTCTCATATAGCTGTAAAACTAATCTGAAAAGTTTTCAAAATAAATTACTTTAAAAGGTCATAGTGTGTACCTTCTAAAAATGAAACCTACATCTATCTCTGAGTTGTGAAGAATATGTATTAAGATTACCAACAAGAATGCAGTTTTATGTAGAAATCCATGATTAAATCGAGTCTTCCTGACCAGTGATTTAAGTCATGATTTAAGTTAATTTGATTTAAATCAAATCCACCATGTCTGGATCTATCCATGTATTGAAAAGATTCTACACTTAATTTAGATTGTATGATGTTTAGGGCAGAGACTTTCTTTTGGTTCTGTTCTGGGGACCTGGTCCATTACTAGGGTTCCTAGGCTCTACAGTAATACAAATAAGCATTAACAACAACTGACAATTTGCTGACCCCGCTTTATATCAAAAGCGATTGATCTCCAGGTTCAAGTTTTGCATGTTTCTTTTATAGAGACTTCTGGACTATAGATTTTGGGGCCTGGTCTATTAAATGTTGGTGGAATTCACAAACCAATTGTTTGCAGGAATAGGTTTCCAACAAGCACATTGGGGGCTCCATTTACAAGTTAATGCCAAACATATTTGGAGCAGCCTGCTCTTTTAAACCCTATAATAGTGCAGTCACTAGGGACCTGTCTGGTTGCATGGGATTTTACACACTTGTTAGTTAAATGAGAAAACCATTTGCAGAATATTGCATTCTGGCACGTCAGGGGGGGACTTGCAACATTTTCTGAAGGATTATGAGTCTAAGAATACAGTAAAAAGGTTATCCTGAGAAAATGTATTGTCTGTGACAGATCTAATCTTGCTCCAATAATCAAATATGATTCATATTATCTATATTATTAATGTAATTTGAGGGAAAATCGTTCCCATTTTTCTCAAAGCAGCATTCTAATGTCAACAAAAACCTCCTCTTTCATCATGAATAATAAAAAGAAATACACATAAATCAAGAAAAGGGAAATTGCTCATACAAACTGTGCAAGGAGGATATGATACTTCGAGACATGTGACATGTGTGTCAAAGAAGTGAAAGGCATAACACTTTGTGTATGGCTATGGCATAGCACCTCAGCCATATCATAAGTGTCATAGCACAGTTGAAGGAGAATGATAGCAAACACACAAGTTTGGACCATGTTTGTCTTCTATATTAATATGAACAGCATTATATTAATATGAACGGCAAGATACTATAATACATAAAGCATTCTCACTAGCTGCTGCCCTTATAACATGGAATGAATCAGTAACATTAGCAAAAAAGGGTTATGATTATGAAGTTGACATATCTACTTTAACACTGATTTGTTAGACTTACAATACATGTATTCAGTGAAAGAGGCTGCAACAACCCGTTGGGTGTTTGGTTGTTGGGGTTTGTTTTGTTTTGGCTGGGTCTAAGGAGGCTAATAAAACACCTAGATAAATGTACATTGATGACTTAAAAGTAAAATAAACTGATGTGGTAATTATTTATCTGTGAAGAATTTTAGAGCTGAAATCTCTGGCAAACAAAGAGAACTTACAGTATTTGTGACAATGTTAAGCTACAAAAACATCCATCAAGTTTATAGAAACTGAACATTTAAATAAAAAACAGACTGACTGACCTACTCAGCTTTAACAATATTATTTTGTTTGTATCCTTTATAATTGAACTGCTTGACAACTCCATGCAACTGTTAGTAACAAGCACAGGTATTGATTACCTCTGAATTTCCTAATGATGGGAGACTGGGACACAAACCATAAATGTAGAGTTTCTGATTCCAAGTGAAATTATAGTTCACCCTACAAGATTGCACAATAAATCAGTGAACAAATCAGCCAACACAGGGCTCTGGGGTCACTGAAGTGATGTTGACACATTACAATAATGAGAACTTGAAATACCTCATGCCCTATTGATTTTTGAGCTGAATCATTCCCACTGCAGGAGATTACAAGACTCTGCACTGGAATCATGGCCCACATGGGAGATGCTGATGAAAAATACACACTATCCTACCAAAATAAAAATACTTTACTTGTACTCATTAAAAACAAATATCCTTCCTTTCTCCAGGCTTAAGGTTGTAATTCGACTAACATATTATTTAGCTGGGTGAGGTCATATCTTTTATTGGACCAAGTTCTCCTGGTGAGAAAGACAAGCTTTCAAGCTTACACAGAGCTCTTCAGGTCTGAAGCTTGTCTCTCTCACCAACAGAAGTTGGTCTAATAAATGATATTACCTCACCCTCCTTGCCTCTCTAATATCCTGTGGTCAACCTAGCTACAACACTGCATGCATATTATTCAGCTAAGACTTTTTTCCCTTTCCCTTGCCTTCTCTCTGTGTATTACTTTATGTGTAGATAATAGTTAAAAATATCCCATAGAAATGAAACATCACATTATCACTAAGTTAGTGCACATGAAGCATGTTAAAATATGCTTTTCTAATGTTATAAATAGCTTTCATGTTTTCCTCTAATTACCAGCTTATTCTCTAGATACAATAGAAGACTATGCACAAAATAAAAGATAGTGTATCCAGCTAAAGTAAGGAATTCCTCATTTCTTTTTTCTAATTCCATCTGACAGCACTGAGAACGTATAAGCAGTTACAGAGGTGACCAGTCACATAAGTTAATTACAGTACTGTCATGAGATAAAAGAATGGTAATAATTTGCTTTACAGTGAATTACTTTTGCCATAAATCATTGTTGCCAAAGGGGAGAAAATAGTACTTTTAATATTGCAACCCACTGAAAGATCTCATGCTGGAACACAGAAGTTGGTGAAGAGAAACTTACAGTATTTTACAAGTGTCATCATTATAAGTAACACTGCACATTTGGTATACTGTTCTCGGCAACAATACTTTGAGCATTACACTAGTGCTGTAATTGTAGCACAACTGCAGAATAATCAGGCTTTATGTGCTTGGGAAAAAAGGAAAAGAGCATTTAAATTAGAGTGAATGGAAGTATACTTGAGTGAGGAATTTACTAACATATAGTACTTTAGGTCTAAAAAAGCTTTTAACTGTAAGTGCACTTAACTATGAAAAGAGTAAGAAGGAACCAACTACTAGTTAAGTATATCCTGAGGATGAGGAATTAGTTCCTCTTAGAATCCAGAGAGAGACATTTTTTAATCAATAGCCCTGGTGTTCCCATTTGCTTCTTATTTAAGGGATATATATTTCTTATCTCACACCTGAAATCCAGTGCCACCAGCATGACACCAAGGCAAAATAGATGATAGAAAGACAACTAACCACACTGTTCACAAGGTACTTATATGGTTCCCCATTACTGTAGTAACTGAGTAGTCCCTAAGGTAGCAAAGGGTACCTGTCTTTCCCATTTTACAGATGGGGAACTCAGGCACTGTGATTTGCCCAAAGTCAGACAGGAAGTCTTTTGTCAGAGCAATTAATTGAACCAGGTCTCCCAAGTCCTAGGGCTATTACATAGAGGAAGGATAGCATCTGTAGTATATTGTAAAACTTCCATGCAGACGGACCCCTTCCACCAATTCAGAATCTAAAACCCTAAGGGCAAAACCACTTGGGCATCTCCAGAATGAGACACTCTGACAAGGGTCCCCTCTACCACTGACCCCTCAAATTTCCCCACATAATCTCATACCAGGCATAGTACATCCCCATGCAAGAGGTAGCCATTGTGCTGACTGCAGTGCACATAAGCAAAGCTTCTGTTTCTACATCTGTTCAAGTGCTGAGTTTCCCATCCTCACACAAGGTTTCTGAGGCAAATTTGCCTATTCCTTCAATCAGCAAAGACTGCCCTTAAAGTATCAGACAAAGAAATATTAACATTATCTTCAATATTATTTAAAATAAAGCAACAATGTGGTCAAATACTACAGTAATAAAGAGCATATGAACACTCAGATAGAAAAAACAAAGAGCAACATGTAACAAATACTGAAAATCAGTATAAAATAATGACATCTGACAAACACCCTCTCTGTGCCTCCAGGAATCAGAGGACAAATGGTAACACTACACCACACTCCCAAAGAGAAAGAAAAACCTCACCAACCTGCTACCATCCCCCGATGACCATTGTGGTCCCAACTTTTTAACAAGCCAGCCATGACAGCTACATGCCATTGTCTGGTCACAACAGAAGAAAGATAGCAGGCATTGGCCATGGTTTAACTAGGCAGACACAATTTTAGTCACCTAAAATATCCTATGAACACCTGGCAACAAATTATACAGTGCAGGTCATCATTCCTTAATCGTTTCCACACTATGCCAGCCCAAGCCAGGTAAGACAGGGATTTTCCAGGCTGCAGGATGTATCAACACACACTCTTCCAGTCAACAGGAAAGGCGGTATCCTGTCCCCTAACCTGACCCTGCTGCTTCCTGCTCTTCCCCTGTAAACCCCCTAATACCTGTTATCAGGGGGAGGGCCCCTTTAAAAGGGGACACAAAAAAACCCTTTTCCTCCGGCAAGCCAGAAAAGGTCTCACCAAATGGCTGCTGCAGTGAGCACAACATGCTTTGGCCAACCCTTTGGGGCAGTCACCATAAACTCACTCAATACTAACAGGCAAGGCAATCTCAAATTACTAATAAAGAACACACCTATGCTGTATGTGTTCCTTATTTTTAATTGCCTGTTTTGTATTCTGAATACTGAGTCTATTAGTGGGGATGTTGAATTACACAGTCACCTTGTAGTTCTCTAACTTGCAAAGAGGGCAACATCAAAAACTTTAACAACTTTAACTTTCATCTTCTGTAATGCCAGTTTTCTAAGCATAATTAATTATATGGCAGATTTCTTTTGATAATCAATAGTAAATATTTAATTATCACTTGTGACAGTATATATGTAAAAAAACATGTCAGCCTTTGCCACCTTGCATCAAATTATAATTCAAGTAAATAGAGGGAGTACTGAATCAAGCAAGGAAGTACAACTCATGAAGTCTGAGAAAACACAATAACTGAGAAGTACTTTTATCATTTAGGTAGCATACAAATATTTGGGCAATTAAAATGGCTATGAATGAATCATTAACATTCAAAGCTTTGCAATGGGAAACAAACCATATTTTGTCCATGGAACATGGTCATTAACAAGTTAACACAAAACTATTTCCTATGCTCTGTTTATTAGTAGTAATTAAAATCAAAGTAGTGTCATACTTAGTAAAGTTTATTCATAACAATAGAAAATAAAACCTTCCTGTACAGTAGATAGAATACTTCCATGTGATATATTACTGGGATATTTTTCTAGAGTTTGTAAATAAGGGACGGATAAATCTGAATGGCTTTTGCATTAGCACACATACACAATGCTAGATTAATATAACAAACTGTACATACTTTTTTTCTGAATGTTAAAAGTGAATAAATAGGAAATGGGTCTTTTTTTTCTCGGGAGGAAAAAAAAATTACATGATATGATGAGGTAGGTTATACCCTGGGTTGTGTTCTGAAATTTTGAATTATATAGTATGCATGAAAAATGATGCATTTGTCAGCTAGACGTGCTCATAGTCCATACAAAGGATCAGATTATAATCCCAGATGCAAGATGAATATGATCCAATATGTCAAATGATTTTATTATCACAATTCTATGTATGAATAGAATAGCCAGGCAATTTGTTCTACATTTGAGGTAAGAATGTGGCCCACAAAATGTGTTCTACTGCTGAATGTATATAACATTATTCAAAATGAACATTTAAAGTATGGTATCCTCATGGTAAACAGTTTTCCAAAATCTGGACTGCATGAGAATTTTGGTGAAGTAACAGTATTCTTGGCTTCAGAAAAGCTGATTCAGATAATCTGAAGATCTATGTGTCACATCAGCATAAATACTTGGGAACTGAAAATCAGTCTACGCTGAAAGTTAAAGTTAGTGCAAATCAGTGCTCAACAAGAGTTAAGGAATATTGGTAAAACACAGAACATTACATAGAATACCTGATGGTTAGTTGCCCATAGTATTACTAGCAGCAATTTAGCCACCGTTTTCTCATTCCCTGGGATTTCTCTGAGCAGCCAGTGTCTCAAACTGGACATCACAGTAGAATTCTTCAAGCGGACCTGGAGTCTGGGATGCAGCACCTGTTAACCTGCCAGGCAAAGTCAGAGCTGGTATAGCCCACAGGAGAATGCTTGAGTGGCTGAAAGGCTGGTGGTATTAGGGAGCTAACACCCACCTACCAGAGGCAGGACTCCCTCACTCTGGAAGCAGGTTGTTACAAGGTCTTGGGTACCCCAAGAGCCATCACATGAGGTTACTGCCCACTGCAATTAGTAGAATCAATGTCATTTCATGTAACTACACTTTTCTTTTAAAAAAGAAAGATGGTATCTTCCAGGAAGGTATCAGAAAGACTTTTAGGTAAGATATGAACAAAACGGCAGGAACAGTATCTCAGAAAAGCAGTTATGTCCCTTTTTCATGTCCTAGAAATCAGAGCTCTCAAGTGTGCTGCATTTTACAGGACATTCTGCATATCATTGTGGTGTGGAGAAGAAACATAGACAGAGATCCCACGAATAACCTATAGCCTAGGGAAAGGTGCACAGTTAAACTTAAAAGCAGAATCCCATATGTGCTGATCTCACTGCTACTGCCATTTATAGTTCTGCACTTCACAGGCTTTTTTGTAGGGTGAGGCCTTATACACTACCCTAAAATATAATTTCACCCCTATTTTACAAATAAGTCACTGAGAAGTTGTACTATGTTACTTTTAGCAGAGATAAGAATAGAATATCAGTAAAGTAGGACTAAGCCTTATCTGCTCAGAAACATTGTCTCACTTGATGGATATACCAAACCTACCATGTCTCTAACCACTACACTACAATTCCCTTTCAGATTGAAGATTAATTCTCATGATTCCTGATGTCCAGGATTCTACTGGTGTCTAGCAAATAATTGTGCAATTCATAAGCAGTGTGTGCATCAAGTCCCCTTGTAGTGGCTATTTTACATAGATAACAGTTACCCTCTTAACTTATGTGGCAGATGTCTGTGCTGAGGATCTGACAACCCATGTGAGGTGTCCTTATGGTTGCAGAAAACTGAATTCAGAAGTCATCTACTTTTCTACTTTAAAAACAGAAAACATTCTTAAAACACATCCTATAGTTAAAATACATTATAACTTTTTGCATGGCATAGCAAAACACAGGTGTTCTGCATTTCAGTCCTCTGTGACACATTGTAATTTTTTGTGTCACGCACTGAGAAGTTTGAAGGTTGAGAGACATCAGAAATTTTGGGAAAGCCTGTTCTCATCAAACTATCAGTGCCAATTTTCAAGTGCAAAGGGAATACATTTTGGAAAGCATACAAACTTTTGAGTGTTTTTCTGAACTTATATTTTAAGCCTTTTAAAGTTCATCCATCACTTTTCTCACCAGTCATAATACGAGAGGCAAGAAAAGTTGTAAGTAAACCAGTAATTGAGAATAGATAAAAGCTTCTGTTTCAGCTATTTAATCTCTATATGAAGAAATCCATCAAGAGAATAGTAAGGCCGTCATAACAGTCACCATTCTAACAGAACCTCTTTTACAATTGTCTGTACACAAATGCCATCTGCCATGATAATAATGCACTTCTTATATCATTGCTAGCCAATAAGTAGTCAAGATACAAATTAGTGTGGCAAGTATCAGAGGGGTAGCCGTGTTAGTCTGAATCTGTAAAAAGCAACAGAGGGTCCTGTGGCACCTTTAAGACTAAAAGAAGTATTGGGAGCATAAGCTTTTGTGGGTAAGAACCTCACTACTTGCATCTGAAGAAGTGAGGTTCTTACCCACGAAAGCTTATGCTCCCAATACTTCTGTTAGTCTTAAAGGTGCCACAGGGCCCTCTGTTGCTTATTAGTGTGGCAGTACATCTGACATATAGCAGGTAAAGACAGTACATAAACAGTATTTCTAATGAATATGCATGTCTTTTTTAATATAAGAGTCTTTTGTATAAATAGTCTTAATTTCTCTAAACAGGAGCAAAATTATTTTCTGCAAAGGAAAATCGTGCCTCACTAATCTATCGTTCTTTGAACATATCATAAAATAGTGGACAAGTCAAAACCAGATGATAACAGGGTGCCTCAAAATTCCATTTTGAGATAGCACCCATTTGCAGATGACAGAAAATTGTTTAGGTTAGTGAACTCCAGAGAAGGCTGCAAGGAACTTCAGGGAGACATAAAGTTAGGTGAATGTGAAACATAATGGCAGTAAAAAGTAAATATTGATAAATGCAAAATAATATATATTGGTGGGAAAATATGAATTGCACACCTTGCAGGACTCTAAATTAACAGTATAAATTCAAGAAAAGGACCTGGACATTACTACGGACAATTCATTGAAGCCCTCACCTCAACGTGCAGCTGTGGTGAAAAAAGCTATCAAAATGTTATGACTCATGGAAAATGGGATTTAGAATAGCATAAAAATTATAATGCCTTTATATAAATCAATAGTGTACCCTTTTCTGGAATACTGAGAATTTAGGAAGTTTTAAAGGGGAACTGGATATTTCTATGAACAACAAGAATATCTAGAGTAATAAAAGTTAAAGCTTTTTTTAAAAGGGTGTTTTAGAGGGATATAAAGCCTCATTGTTCAGAGTTTAAGTTAATTTGTTAAATATCAGTCGTTATGATGAGATCTTCCTGGGGGGTAGGTTATCCCACATGTGCCTACTGTAGGGTTTCCTGCATATTCCTTTGAAGCTTCTATTGCTGACCACTATCAGAAAAAATAATATTGTTCTAATTGACCACAGGTCTGATCCAGTATGGCAACTGTTGTCTTATTATTTTAAGAATACCTCCTGTTGGGAAGGTAATATCACAGCATAGGCCTTTTACAATACACTTGATAGTTTACATAAAATTTATTCAGGTTTTTTTTGGAGATAACTTTTTAAACATCCTCCCATCAACAGGAATAGAGTAAAAAATATATTCACAGATTTGAGATTTTCTATTTAGCCACAAGATGTCACTATTGCTACACATAAATTCAGAAGACAGTATATTTATCTGAACCCTTAAATAAAGATCAGAAATTGTTGCTTTGCACATTTATATTTTTTATTGTTATAATGGTATTAGTAATGCAATTTAATGTAGCTCAAAGACTAAGTACACCAACCCATAGGCAATTTTCTAGATTAATGTCTTTGGCTAATGGTGAAAGGCTGTGTGTCGTGCTGAACAGAAACAACCAAGGCACATTGATGATAATATTTTAAGTACTCCAGCAATTTAATTTTTATTATGTCAGTGGGATGTTACCAGTGTAGTTTGCAATTGATTCCCGCACCCTACCCCCTACCACCACCATTTTATTTCATTAAAGATTTCTGAATCCCACAGTTCAGGCTCATGAAGACATTTCTCATCTAATCCCATTATCTTCCTTCATGTGTAGGCCTCATCTTAAGTATACATTATGAATCCCGTTAGGAAAACGGGCTTTAATTAACGGTATAAAACCTACAGTTTATAAGAAAGCAACAAGACACTCCCCTTTCATCTAGGAATATGTGATTTGCCATACGAAATCAGATAACTGGTCCATCCACTTCGGTGTCCTGCCTAGAAAAGTGGCCAATACTTGATACTTCTGGGGAAGTAGGGAAACAAACCTTAAACAATTGTTCAATGCTAAACATATGGCACATTCAGCTTTGATCTGTCCTTTTATACAGAAAACGCCCTTCCTGAAAAACTCACTGAATGTTAACATGCGACCATCTACATGGTAGTTCAGTTCTTCCTCACATAGACCCCGGAGAAAGATTAGAGATATCTGGAGAGAACAGAGCCATTACAAACTGTATGTTTATAACCTTATAACTAAAGGATTAACCATATAGACTTTTTACAACTAGATTTTGCTTCTTGCAGCTCCTGCTGAGAAAAGATTCAAAGTATCTTTTCTTAAGGATTTTACTTTCTCTTTAACGTCTGTGGGACATTTTATGCTTCCTAAGTCTCTTATGTGTGCCTCATTATCCCACACTGTGTTCCATATTTGGGCTATAGCAGGTTAAGAGGTATTACACAATACATTTTAACTTCAGAACATCATGAGGTGACTCATGTGCTTTGTGCAATGAAACGAAGAAATATCCAAAAAAAGCCCAAACAGTTCTAATAAGTCTTGGGCAGCTCCTAAGGGGAGATATTTGGGGCTGGGTAACATGCTGTGAGAAGCCCAACAGATTTATAAAACACTAAGTAAACTACAATGAACACACTATTTTCTGTAATATTTATGGAAGCTTAAAATTATAAGAGTTTAAATAAGAAAAAGAGATCAGAAATACGAAAAAGTACTAAAGGTACACATACATAATAGTTTACTCGATTTTCCTGTCTCCCAAGCCATCTGTATTGACAGAATTATTTTTTTACGCTTCTACACAAAGAGAAATTAGAACAAAAAACATAATTGTAAATAAAGAAGATGATTGCCATGTTTTTCAATCCCCCTGCCTATTTGCTACAAGACACTGCTGTGTATCTCATGTCTTTCTTGTTAACATTTCGTGGAGCACTTCCACAAACATACGTTTGTTCTTGTTCTCAACATTTTGTTCTGTCACTGCGACAGATGGCTTTACTTGGAAGCATATGAAAATATTAAATACTTTATAAACCAGTTGAAGTTTGAAATGCCTGTGACTAATGACTGTCTTGACAACTACTTTTTAATACAGATATAAAGAATTCTATTTAGTGCTGCCATATCACTTATTTTATTTGCTACTGTGTTTTTTAAACCTACAGTATTCTAGGAGCTTGTTTAACATCAGTATTGTTTCATTATATTGATCCAGCACTCCATACTTTATTCTACTGTCTGTTCAGAGAAGGCTAGTGCAACCACACTTCTGGGAAGCTGGTGACAGAGACTAGAGGAATTATGGTTGGGAAGGGCAGGAGCTGACATTATGTCACTATAGATTCTGGAGCATGGTGGAAAAGCATTCACCAGTGTCCTTAATCCATCTTTAAGAAAAGATGTAGCATGTGCTCACCCAGCATCAGGTTTTCTGGAACACACTGCTCTAGCTCACAGCCCGGACCCCACATCATTCAGACACACACCTCTCTCTGGTGTGCAATGTTCATGGGAGCACCAGCTCCCCTTCCTCAATATGACTGACTCTTAAACAGGAATCTCGGAGAGGAAGGGGTCTTTCTCTTTCTCTTCACTACCTTCACATTCTGAGGAAAACATAGTTATACCCTAAATCTTCCCTGGCCAATTTTACATCAGACTGAAAGTGCTTTGAATAATGACTATGCAGATGGCGAGTTGCGATTGCTGCTCCTGATTGGCTCAGAACCATGCACATCCAATTACTTTTGTTCCCTTATGTCCCCACTCTAGCCTGCTTTTTTGTCTGACCCCCTTGTCATGTCTTGTCATATCATTTAGACAGCAAGCTCTTTGGGGTAGGAGTGTCATTTTCTATACGTTTGTACAGCACCTAGCCCAATGGGCCCCAGTATGATTGGTCTCCACTAGCTATTCTAACATTAGTGTTAAATAATAATAAGCAGCCACTACTGTGCTCTCTAAAATGTTTGATATAACTTGACTTCTCCCCCCCCAGAAAACATAGACGTTACTGAATAAGATTATGACTGGGAGATGAGAAAGTGTGTGCAATTTCTACAATTGAAACTGACTTTCTAGGAAAAAGTAGAGTATAGTCAGATGAGTTTAGTTTGCTTGTCTGTTCAAAAGCTTAAAAAAACAACTCAGGAGACCAGGAAGTCTTAACACAAAGCATAGAGATGTGTTACAATATTTGCCCAGTACCAATTCCTTTAAATGTTCCAAACCTAAACATATTGTAATTGTACTGATAGTCTATTAAATGGACTTTGTTATTGCAGTGTTTCCATTAAAATATAATAAACATCTTTCACAGTAGGAAATTTGGCACACAATATAATTTTCATACTAACTGTTTCATGTGCTTTTCATTATATGATGAAACATTTGAAAGATGAATAAAAAAAATCTAGTAATATACCCTTTATCATACTTTATGTACCAAACAGAAAAGTACAGCTCAGAGGATAAGCATTGGGATTTTATTTTAAGCTTTATGGAAGGCAATCATTTTCAGACTTAACAGAATTAGGTATTGTTATGATGAAGGTAATACAACTTCATGTAGCCTTTACTCATAGAAAGCAACTTCCAAGAGAATTTTTACCAATGTACAATGAATATTTCACAGTGAGAAGTTAGGATCTTCAGGAATGAGACTATCAGCAAATTAATTTGCTTAATAAATATAGAATAGGGAACTAAGCATTTCATGGGAAATCAGGTTTATAATTTCAGAGTCATGACACTATCTTTAAAAAAATAATACAGAGGTCAATCCCTCTTTGTTATTAATAATTTATATCTCATGTTTTAATGACAAAATTTTGTCAGAAGTCTAAAAGTTTTCAAAGTTATAGGCAAGGCCTTGTATAAGCAGGCAACAAATTAACTTGCTCCACCTTAGGTTTGCAGTTAAAATCTTGTGCTCTTTCCCATTAAAGAAGATAATTTAGTCTGCAATCTTTATAAATTACTATTTGATCACTGTAGATTACCAAGGACTCAATTGTGTCATGTTAGAATAGCCCGTTTCCCAGTGACATTCCAGCTCACAGCCAGAAGGCTTCCTGGAATGAAAAGTGAGCATCTGCTTCACCTCTGTAAGGAACTCAGCATAACCTCCATCTATGCCTTCTATCCCTTTTAAGTGCTGTGCATCTCCAGACAAGAGGGGAGAAGAAACGTTCACGGTGAGTGCACAGAACACAATGTGCTTGGCTCTTGCATCAGCCACATAAGGAGGAGAAACATGTGTCCCTCTCTTCCACCACTACTACATACTCACATATGGGTCAATTAGAATATATTAAGTTGCACATGGAGATTTTATAATATGGTCCAAACTTAACTGCTAAAATTACCTAATCAGCTTTAATATAAGGTGGCTTTGTGCCATGTTTATGCTTCCCCTCTTCAATCATGAGCCCCTGTTGCAACTTAAGAATGTTCTAAGTTGTGCCCAGCTGCCAATGAAGGCCTGCGAAGCCCCCTGTGAAGGCCAAAAGTATAGGACAGGTCCATCGGTGGCTATTAGCCAAGATGGTCAGGGACGGAACCCCACCCTCCAGATATTCCTAAACCTCCAACTGCCAGAGGCTGGCAGTGGACAACAAGGGATGGATTACTTGAAACTGCCCTGTTCTGTTCCTTCTCTCTGAAGAATCTGGCACTGGTCAGGATACTAAGCTAGATGGTGCATTGGTCTGACCCAGTATGGTTGTTCCTACGTTCACAGCCCTTCTCTTTTGATCATGCTGCCTACACTCTCTGTACCCCGGAAGCTGCAAAAGGATGGTAACATAGAGTCAGCCACTCCACTTGCATTCTGTCACTTGGACTCCCCCAGTGGCCACCTAAGATGGCTTTACAGCCTCACCCCCTGCCCTGTACTGCCAGAGGAGGGCATAATAGTCTACAATACCCAGTTTTATTTTGGTTTGTTTTTTAATTGGTAGGATTAAATTAATTTACTCCATTGAAGTCTAACAGTAATTCCAAGAGACGGCAAGGACTGATGTTTAGCAGGGCTAGACAACTGCAGAGTTAACTGTTGTCGAATATACTAGCAAGTAAGTCTAGTACAAAAGGTATCCTGCATTTTCAATATAAAAATAGCAAATTTACTATCCAGTTAAACTCTGACTATATATAATATTAACGGCCTCTTTTCTAAGGAACTTTGAGTCTGGCTTATTCACCACTCTTGGACTGAGTTCTGTGATCACTGAGTGTTTAGTATCCAATATAACATTACATCTATAGATCTTGATTCCTCATCAGATTATATTGGCCTAAAGTGTAGCCTGATTCGAGATAAAAGTCTAAATTCAAAAATACGGCTAAAGTTAAAAAAAGAGAGATGGGCCAACCAAAATGCAGCATTCAAAATGCCTATGAACTTTGAAGTAATTTGTTACCATTGACTAGAACAGAGCAGAGTTAAGCCACTACAAAGCCCTTTTCAAAATCCCACCTTATTTTTAACACTGTTGTTAAATCTACAGTATGCATACTGGGAACAATAATATAATAGTAAGAGTAAAAACAGTTAATGTATGAACAATCTTTCCTTGATTTGAACCTACCCATCTACTCTGTTTGACATCAGTTAATAGTTAGTGTCCACAAATGGGTGAACCATAAGAAAATGTCAGTCATATAAAAGGTTTTTAAGTCTTTAATTTTAAATCAATTTAGATGCATCACTTCTGCAGGGGTGTTGTCACTAGGGGTGTTGTGGGTGCGGCAGCACCCTCAGGCTTGAAGTGGTTTCCATCATATGCAGAATTTACAGCTTTGTTCAGTGGCTCTCAGCACTCCCACTATACAAATTGTTCTAGCTCCACTGCACTTCTGTCTCTGAGATCAAGAGCTATTTCAATGAATGCAGTTCCTATTCCATTCTCAACAGGGCACACAGATGTTCAGTCATGGCTTGATCCATAGCCCATTGAAGTCAGTTGAAAGATTCTCGGTAACGACACCAACACTCTTCATAGGGTTTGGCTTTATTGGTAACTCGTAACATACATCCCTGTCCAATGTTGACTGTCATGAGGGTACCAACCAGGTCATCCTCAGCCCCAGCTTCCTAGTTTGCTCTCCCTAGAGAGCTACTCTCACCTCCTTTTTATCAAGGGAGCAGTTAATAAGCAACCCCTCAGGGTGTCACAATGGGTCACTAAAATATTAGCTTTTCACACAGGCTTCTAAAACCTGCTAATGGAGTGGGTCAACAGCAAAATCATGCCAACCTGTTACATGAGTGTATTTAATTGCTCAGGTCACACAGGTGATGGAATGAATTTTAAGCAGCAGGCCACAACTGTATTAAATTATCACTGGGTAGGGGTGATATATGCCCCTCTCACACATTAGGCATTTAACTGGATCCAGCATGTGGTTACAGGGCTCCCCCAATAATGGGATAAACACCTCCCCTGACAGCCAGGACTCAGCTCCCTTATGAATCTTCTAATCCTTCACCTGTGGGGCAGCAAGGTGATAGTACCACAGGGGACCTATGTCTGTGAAGTCTTCAGACCTCCCCTTACAGGCACAAGGTCCACTAGCTAAAATCCCAAGTCTCATTTATCTCTGGGAGTAGGCCCTTTTAGTTTTTATCCGCACCAGACACAATCCACAACAGCTATATATTCCTATACTTTTGTTTAATTTTAGAATTCTAAATCATTCTCTTGTTTACTCCAAGTGTTCCTCCATAATGTTTCTGTGAAGGTGAAAAATAACCCCAACAGACCTCAGGCAATTTGGCCCTGTAGGAAAAAACACAGATAGTGATCTATAACTATAGAAGGATGAGATTTAAAATTATTAGGGGAAGGGGGGTGTGAGAGCAAGTTAGCTACCACCCTCCTCCCCTCACCAGTCAATGGGAGGCAGCAAGCCCAATGTGAGGAGGGAGCAGGTCAGTCCTGGCTTGTGCATCTCTCCTTCCCCCTTCCTCCTGGGAGCAGCACATCCCCTTTCTTGCTCCTATGTGGCAGGGGGAGGCATTTTTCAGGCTTGGATGCTCCCCACATTTCCTCATGGGCTAACCAGACATCTCCCCCACTGAGATGGGTTCTCCTTGTTACAGTGGTTTGTTGGTAGGAGGAAGCAATTAAAAAAAATAGCTACATCTATTTGAAAGAGGCTTCAAAACACCTAATAGCGTGGTCATCATGTTTGCCCTTGGTAAATATAATTGCTGCAAGTCAAGATCATGCGATCCATAGGATATTTTCCTGTTTCCTTCCTTTGGGAACTAAAAAAAAGACGCTCACTTTCCAAGGAAGAGTGGCCTAGAATTATGTTTCAGATTGGTACCTCCAAATGTGCAGAAGGGAGTAAAAGAAATGAAGACGATTTTGAAGCTGCGGTGTTGGCAGAATCTATACACATTTCATTGGAGTTGAATTTGTAATGCTGTGGACTACTGACGACTCTTTGATGGAATGAAATGCTGTTTGGAATGGGATTTTATTCTTGGTTAGTTTTGCTTCTTGACAAGTCAGCAGTAATATTTTCTGGGAACTGTCATGATTAATGTTGTTTCATTTTTATGTGATATGTAAATAAAGCAGTGGCCTTGTGTGGCACTGGCTTAATTAATTTGGCAAGTAGGAAGGATGTGCAAAACTGACACTGTTCACAGCTTTCTAAATAATCAAACTTTCTCAAAAGTTAAAAGTCTCAAAAGGAAAAATGTTAAATGATATTTCACGATCCATCTAGTCTTGCAGACTATTCTAACTAAACCTGTTTCGGTTTGCTTCTTTGCTTTCTTGTTTCCTATTACTGCCAATTACTAAACTTTCTCTGTATACATGGCTGATATATCCTTTTTAATCAACCCGTTTATGTTGTCCACATTATTCATTGGTATCATACCCCAGAAGTTTGGGAAATCACAAATCAGAAGCAGTAGCAGAGCTGCAATCACTAGCACTGTGACATCACAGATTATGAATTGGGCCAGAAAATCAGGATGATTAAATAGGAGACACCATCTGCTTACATATAAATATCTGGGTAATCAGCAATAGTACAAAAGGAAAAATACATGACAGTCTAATGAGGCTTGGGTTAAATAATGTGTTTTTAAAAGCTTGCATGAATGTGGCAGTGGTTCTTCAAAGACACTGTTGCATCATCGTAAGTGTGATTAATCACTGAAATGATGCTATTTTTTGTTGCAAGTCTCATATGATAGTGTTAATACCAAGTTACAGGAGAATAGTATTTTAAATAAGCAGCACTGAAATTCCAAAGCTGTTGCTTAATTTATATAATATATTTTTGTATATACAGATTAGAGAACAATCTGGTTAGGATTAATTATTTTAACTAATAGCCAAAAACAAGCCTTGTGTCTGTGCTCCAGTTCTTCTCCTGCATTCTACTTTTCATTATCTAAAAATGAATTCCTCTCTACTTATTATTATTAGTAAAATTAAAACATTTATTTTTTATAAGGGAAAAACCCACATGCCTAGCTCTTAGACACACATTTCTAAAGTTAACAAAATAAATTCATATTTATATTTTCAGTGGCAGCCCTATTATAAAAAGTGTATTTAATTTGCAAGGAGTAACAGTGTGATTCTCAAACATCATAGATTTTAAAATGTCACTCTCCACCATTATGAGTTGGCAGTTTCTATTGAGGCTTTATTTTGGAGGAAGACTATCCATCTAATTTATGGACCATGATCAGTTTATTTTTAGGTTAGATTCACATCCAACATTATATAAAGGGTAGAATTCCATATACAACTTGTGTAAATCACTGAAAAGCAATGATATGCAATATTAATATTAACCACCTAGATGTAGCTCTTCAATTATATAACTAATTGTCCTTAACAAAATATACATTTTCTTCATGCTAATATTAGCTAAAAGAAAACCTTGAATTGATTTACTATTCTAAGTTACATGAATCAAAATATAGATAAATAAATGAGAAGTTGCCCAAACCAAATAATATTACATGCCTTTGACTGTCAATATTGCATTTCTTGATGGTGAAGTACTCAAATAAAAATTGCACAGGCAAATGCAGAGTAAGGATTTTTCTAATAGTTTCTGTATTTTTTGCAAGCACCTGACAAGAAAAAATACTCTGAATTCTTTATACAGCTGAAAAAGAAAAAAAAAATGAAAGCATGTTAAGTCCAAGCAGTAAAATTGGGCTTTTTGTCATTTTTAATTGCTTGAATTCATAACCTATTTTTGCTGAACAAAAACTGGATTTTAACTGCTGACTCAAGCAATGTCTCCATTTTAGCACTTTCAAAAACGTAACTTTTATTGCAAGACCAGTTGGGAGGGGATAAAGACAACTAGTATGTCTCCCATATATACATTTCATATTTTTGACCATCAGAAAACTGTCCCTGATCAAAAATCAAGTTCCTGTGCATACAACCTGTAGTTAATTATCTAACAAAAATAGTCTGCTATTCATATGCAACCTGGTGGAAGAAACTGTATTGTGTTTTATTTTCAGTGAATCTGAATGGTAAATCACATCCTATATAATTTAACCTGGTTAACTGAAATCAAATGCTGAAAATGCATTATGAAGATCAATGTAAAGATGTTCTATATACTAATCTCCAAAGCAAACACACTCACACTATCAAAATTAAAGTTCATATTAAATAAAAGTATGGAATGCAAAATCTCCTAGAAGACAGTAGCTTTGCTACTACTTTTATTGTCTCCATTTGTTTGTGAGACTCTCTTAAAAACCATACAGAAGAAGGTTGGATCAGAGTTTTCTGAGTCAATACACTACAGTTGAGCAAATATTTCTGGTTATAAAATTAAACTTAACTCCCTTAAACATTTTGGAAGTAAATGCTGAAAATACCTCTGATTAAAAGGACTTCATCAATAATTCATAGGGTTTTTTTTGTTAGCCTCATGAATGCCATTCCGAATATCTCATTTCCCAAAAATATCAGTTTTCTCTCATCAAAATGTAATGCAAGGAATAATGGATTTTAGGGGAGACTTGTTTATTATGCATCTTTTTAGACAAAGCTGCACTTCCTACCCCCTACTGACTGAAAGATGTAATTTACATTATGCAAATCAAGCATGCAACTTTATTATTACTCTGAAAACAAGTGGAAATATGCAATATGACATTTTTAGTCATACTAAAAAAGAGTACTTTTGAAAAGCAATTACCTATATTTCTGTGTATGTTATTGAACTTGTATTAGTGTTGACCTCTGTAAATGCTACTGACAAGAAAACTTTATTTGTAATATACTTCAAAACCAGATAAAAAGCAAGTTTTCAATATTGATTTCTAGCTTAATTGTATAACAAGCCCATTTACTGTAAAATAATGAGACAATGCCATGACTTTATTTTTAAAGGAACCAATATTTCTCCCTAAGTGAATACGCTTAAAAAGTTGCCATATTGCTTTTCTATGAGGTAAGTTCCAAACCTCATTTCTGGTCCCCAAAAATTTCATCTCAACTACTGAAGAATAGTCATACTAAAGCCATTGGCCTCTTCTAATAATTCTAAGAGTATAATGTCTTCTGATGAAATAATTTGTAGAAAAATGCCTGAAACCTAATATCCATCTAAATAAAGCAAAATAGGCTGAAAGATTGCTTCAGTGAGATTGAGTTAGCTTAAAAAGAACTCTCACTTAATTATTAAATATTTTAATAAAACATCACAACAAGTTTGGATAAGATGTTTTCACTTGTGAAAAACTATACACGTTTTTCTCAGAATCATTTGTGTGTTATTTCTTACCTTCTGCCGCAATCACGTAAGAACAATACTTGATCTTGTTTCATTTCTCTCCCATTTCTTACCTTACATTTGGTTTGCCAATGTTTTTGTAATTTAACATCACTATAAAAGATTGCTGATTATGCTGTATTAATTTAAACATAAAATAGTAAGAGTGCAAGCCTCTAGCACAATTAAGAACAAAAACAAGGTTTATTATTTATTGTATTCATATTTATTTATTTTATGGTACAATGTATAATTTTATAAGCAAAGCCAAACAGGTAAATGAAATGAAACAATTATGTAGAAAAATATTAAACATTCCTATTTTAAAGGAACTACTAAAATATTTGGACTCATTTAAAGTTTATAAAGGTAGAAGATAACACCTTTTGGAAAAGAGTGATCCTTTTATTCAACAGAATGAATAAAATTGTTTCATGGAAAACAGAATGAAGAAAAAAGTTTTAAGCCTACTTTCTTCCAAACCTAGGCATGACATTTTAAGTAGTTTAATTAAATCCTCTGTTGATTTCTTGGCAAATGTAAACATATTAGATATTAAGAAGATAAGGACTAAATATAAATTATTTTCCAGCACTAAAAGAAATACAGCAGGAACATAAGATACAGTGAGCATATAACATTTTGAAGAGGAAATAGTCGGATACTATTTTTAGCACGAGAAGTACAATTCACTTAATCCTTCAACAGATATAAGATTGAGTGATTGATTATGTGAACACAAACATACACACAGACACCCCCCCCCCCCTTATCTTTAAGGATCAAACTAAAAGTCCATTATTGCTGCTTTTTCAATTATTCATAAATGAAAGACATGAAAACAGGTATCAGTACTGCACTGATTATTGAGGTGGGGGGTGCAACATGGATTATGGAACAGCTGTAGAGGGTTTTGCATCACTTTCCAAAAGTCAAACTGTCATACTCTAGTATATATTAATATAAAAAGCAAATAATATAGTATTAACCAATATACATGTTATGATAATTAAAGGGAATCAAAATGTTTTAACACAATGTTAAAACAGTCATACTTTAATAGAAAAGTGTTGCTTTATTTCTGAATTGTGTTGGAACCCAAAATACCAGTATTTAATGCTACCAGAAATAAATTACTAACTGCCTACTTATTTAGATAAGTTTCATTTACTTCTCTAATAAACCATATTTCCTTAATAGAGTATGTATGGGAATGAAAAAGATTGTTTTAGATCATTTTACATACTGAAATACAGAACTGATTAAAATACCTGAAAAGTACCTTAAAGTACAGTATTACAAGTGTGATTTTATGGCGCCTAAACTAAGATATTTGCTATCAGCTCCTAACTATGTAAAATACACAGTACACAACATTGCACTACATAACTGTGCTGGAAGAAGCAGTAAGTTATCTAAAATGTATGGCACCCCTGTTCTGTCTGAAAAGGATTTTTTAAACACCTTATTTTCCTGACTATTGTTCTACATTTTGAAACCTTTAAAAAAAAAAAGACAGAAAATGTTCAAAGTAGTTCATAATATCCCAGTTACTCTGTAACCGAACAAGGTTGTTAGCCATAAATCCATTTTCTCCCCTTAAATATGCAAATTCTTTCAGTATATATTTTAACAAAGTTAATTCAACTATATGTAAAGGTAGAAGAGTTTTAATTATAAAAATAATGACACACTCTAGCCACTCATGCTCTAACATGTACACTACACAATTACATGGGATCAACTTTAAAAACATCAGTAAGAAAGTGCACCTGTTCTAACATGCTAATGTATCACCAATAGGAAGTATTCAGGTACCTTAAACTTCTTAAAGATGTTACCTATTTGGTCAGTAATCCTGTAAAGTGTCTATTAAAAAGCAATACTGTATCTTAGAAAATTATTCCTAATTAGATCTTTGCAGTATTTCATATAAATGCTAATATATATCCCATCAAAAGAAAGTTAAACATCTCTTTGAAGATGAAGTTCACACAAACTTCAGTCAGGCACAAAGAAAGGATGAACAATTAATTCCACCACATCTCAGTTTCTATAAGCACTGCATACATGCATATGTCCAAACACACATATTCAGCCACAAATTATACATACATAAACATAAGCACAGCCCTTTGGAGAATTAGCCCTGTACACTTACATACCATATACCTTTTATAATATGAAAACCCATCAGCATGCTTCTAATATTGCTCTTGGGTTTTATTCCATCAATTGCTCAAATCCCTATTCTAATCACACAGCCAGAAGCCACATGCAAACACTAACCTCTCTGCATTAATGTTCAGAAGCCACTGAAGGCAGCTACACAATAACAGCAGCCAAACATGTCAATTTGCCCCCCCACCACCACACCTACTCCCCACCCCCCTGAATCTCTGTCAATGGGTTTAATGTCTGTGCTCCACATCATTTACAAAGGCTGTCTTTACCCTTTTTCCTCTCTCTCCCTTAAATTGTTTAAAACCTTCTTCTGCCTTACCTGAAGGGCATCTCCCACGACTGCAATTAGCTGCCAAGATTTCATTGTCGGCTGCAAAGTGCCTCCTGTTTCCTCACCAGGAGAACACAAGAGAAGTAAGGGGAAACAGCAAACGGCACCCACGTGCTGGCAATATAAATGACTACAGACATCTGTCGTGCTTGCTGCGCGTTTGCTCCGTTCTGCTTTTCTGCCTGCCTCAGTGCTTGTATCAGGTCTAGATGCACCTATAGCTCATAACCCCAGGAAAGAATAAAATTAAAAAAGCACACAAAGGAAAGATACAAAAGGGCTACTGATGCAAGGCAAAGCCAAGGATTTCAAGGTTGGCTTGGCAAAGATAAGATTATGTATGCCCCCACAACCAATGTATGTATATTAGATATGCAATACTATAATACTCCCCATCCCGAGTCTTTTACTAGAGCTATTGCTAGCTCTGTGTTGGTCCAACTATCTCTCTCTCCTGCACGTGTCCCTTCCTTGTTCTTTCAAGCATTAAATATGTACCACATGACAGAATAGGGCACCTTGCACAGTCCTCTGAGTCCACACTTGACAACCAATTTTAACTCACGAGCAATGAAATGTCTGAAGGCAGAATGTAAGCACTTCCAATTACTTATGCTATGCCTACATTATTCAAAATGTCTATGGGACAGTATTAATGACTTCCAATATGCTATTCTATATATATTGATACAAGATGAAAAAGCCATTCTTCATCTTTCCTCCTTTTTCCCTGCAGTATCATTGATAGGCTTCATCCAGTAGAATCGCTCTGGTTTATTTATATATAACAGCAGTTTTATGCAGGCTTAGCAAAAACACCTCGCCCCACTCCCACAAAATAAATAAAAACAGCTAAATAAATAAATAGAATATCCAATTTAAGGGATCTTTAAACTGGATGTGTACAGTTTACCTTACCCAATAAAAGATTTGGCATTGTGCTAAAGTTTAAAATATAATAAAATAAATAATAATCATCACCATCATTTTGCTGAAATATTGCATAATGGTGGCTACAAGATGAAATTCTGAATTTGCTATAAAATGACAAGACTGTGGAGATTTTTTTAAAATATAAGAATATTGGGGGAAATTAACAGCAAATCCTAGACATGTTCAGCTGGAGACACAAACAGTTAATGAACAGTTTGAGAGAGAGGGAGGGAAATTTATTTCTTAGCTAGGTTGTGTGTAGAAAACAATGATTTGTTGAGCAAGTATATTTTACATTGTTTCCAGAAAACAAATTTTCTTTCTCCAAATAAACACAATTGAATTGATAAAATCTGAATATCTAAAGAACCTTTTTTTTAAAAAAAGGCATCTAATGACATACTGTAGAATACATAATAGTAATGGCACTTTGGCAATGCTATGGTGGAGTATGTCTTGGGCGTATTTAGAGGAAGTGGCTAATTGTGTACAATATATTAGTATAATGCATAGCTACACAATTTTTAAAAAATAATGACGTACCAGTACAGTATCTTAACATTTATCACAGTTCCTCACACACACACAAAAAGAATGACTATACTGTATACATTTTTCTTTTTTGCATATGCAGACCAAACAGAGAATTTGCATCCATCTTTGTCAAACCAGTGAAACACTAAGTCAGGTTTTCCAAGAAAATAAAAATATATAAAATAATAATAATAATACTCCAGATTCTGAATTTACAGTTAAAGCTGTTGAGAAAGATTACTATAAAAGTTATATTCATCCCTTTTCAGGGGGTGTATAAGAGGGAAGAGAGATATTTTAGCTATGACTTTTTTTAAATCTCTTTATTAAACTACATTTTTCAATGTATTGGTATGTAATTTAAAAATTAGTGCAGCTGCATGAACTAATGGATGGAATACTGGGCTAAATAGCCAAAAACTCAAATTCTAATCCCAGGTCTGATACTGATTTTCTGTGTGGCTTTGATCAAACTACTCAACTTCTAAGTTTCCCCATCTGTAAAATTAGGATAATAATACTTGTAACACCTACCTACATCACAGAAGGAGTTGTGCAGTGATTTGAGAATTAGGAGATATATAAGTGCAATGTATTAATGGCAGAATTAATATGTTAACTATATTACTTAAATATCAGAAATGTCTTTGTTAAAAGAACTAGTTCTCTCTAAACATAAAAGTTTCCTTAATATAAATACATCTTCCTAACCATGTACAGACACCATCATATTATCATTTACATCAGCAAGATATTTGGAGTCAGGTTTTTGGTTTGATATTTTTTATTTGTCCATTCATTCAAGTCATGTTTCTATCCATAACCTTTTTTGATACTAAGCTCAGTATTACATTAAAGATAGCAGCAGCAATACAACAGCCATTTCAGCTTACAAAAATACTATAACCAGAGCAAGGTCATTCAGAATTAAAGCATACACAAAACTACCATAAACTCTGTCCTGTTGTTTCTAGGCATTGCAGCACATATGATCAGAGAACCCAGCAATGTTGGCAGATGTTACCTGCTGTACTCACTGTTGTTCTACAGAGACTGCAATTCTTTATTTCAAGTAGTGCACAAATTAGTTAAAACTAACTAATTAACCCATTAATGACAAAAAAATTAAAACAATATTGGTGAGGACAGAGCTTGTGTAAGGGTGATGTGCCTATTCACAAAAATGTCTTGACGTATTGGGCTTAAGAACTAATCATAGCATTATCTTAAAGTGGCACCATAAAATTAAAAATCAGATTTTTTAAAAAATCTATGATTGTTACAAAATAACATTTAAAAATACTGTAATTGAAAAAGATCACAGAGTGGAAAAATCTCTGTTTTCAGTTTGGTTACTTTGCACAAGTGACAACTGTCACCATTTCCCCTATATTGTCAGCCAGCTTTGTCTTCCATTTCCTCCCATGCACGTACTAGCAAGAAGTGGGACAACTGTACCAAAAAGAAATAAATCTAAAGGCAGATGTAGGCCCTGAAACTACTTGAGTGATTTGTATTCCAATCCTAGAAGTCCCTTCCCGGAACTATGAGGTTTGCAATTTAAACAACAGTTAACAGAAGATTAAACTCTATTTTTTGTTTTTGATTGATTAGATATTTTACCATATTTAGCCATTCTCTGAGGATACATGATGCATTTCTAGATCACCAGCACCTGTACAATACCGAGGGCCTGTACCTCAGGTCTTTGCATTCCATTCAAGTTTTCTGTCAGGTTTCCCAAGGAAAACTTCGTGGTCTGTATGCATGAAAAGCAGATGGTATTCAAGGGGATAACTGTCCCTTTCAAAAGCCTAGAGACCAAATTCTGCCCTTGCTTTTCTTTGAGATTTGGGTAGTGGTATGAGGACTTGACCTGCAGTACCATAGCAGAGGTGCCATGAAATATTTCATTTGACAAGGCAGATGCTTTACAAGACACTGGGGGAGCACTGTGTGCAGCAGTACTAACATCCCTAATTGAAATGTGTACTGTTCCATCCTCCTGTGCCTAACATCTTGGTCCCAGCAAGCACAAGGGACAAAGTATCTTGCCAGGCACCCTATGCAGCTGTCCATGCCCATTTGGCTAAGCAGTTCTGTCCAGAAAAAATTTACAGTGGTCAAGCCCCATGGATATATATCATGCTTTCTCCAAAACAAGTATGCTATCAGGGGGTTTAGGGAAGGGGAAAGTCATTGTCCCTTTGTAGTACACCTCAGGAGCAGCCATTATTTAGCTCTATACCAGCATTACAATTAGAGCAGTACTCTTTGGTTACCATAAGCATTGCCTGGTTTTTGAGGTTCAAATTTTGTTTTCATAGATTTTCTTGGGATATTTCCAAGATGTGGTTGAGATGAAGTTTATCAAAATTTAAATAAGCAACAGTGTGAAAGGAAAACAAACAAATCATCTCACTCCCTCATCTCACCTCACCAAGAACTGGACTGAACACTGGACCAGGACTCAGGAGACCTGGGTTCTGTTTCTCACTCTGGCACTGACCTAATGGGCATATTACTTCCCCTCTATTTGCTTCAGTTTCCCCATATTTAAAATGTAGATAATGATTCTGACCTCCATTGTAAAGTTCTATGAGATCTACTGATGAAAAGTGCTATATACGAGCTTGGTATTATTATGTGAACTTGACTCAATTTAAGAACTAACTGCTTGCATTCTTTCCGTAAGAAATTAGCTCAATTCCTATTACTGGGTTTCCCACCCTCTTACGAGAACTGCTTTTAAAGATTTTTAAAAAGAAACCAAAACAACTTACTTTAAAATAAATGTATCATCACCAAAAGAAGACCTATCTTAAGTATGGTTGTCTAGTGCTGCCACTATTATATACATCATTACAGAAAGCTAACATTTCTGGAAATTTTTAGCATGCAATTGCTTTTTAGTATAAATTACTTGATTAGGTCTCCATCCAATAGAAATCTACTAAAAAGCAATGAAGTCTTTGAAGAAAAATGTTGATTATCCTTTCCAATAGAAGTTGTGGTAAAGATCTTGAAAGCAGTACTCAAAACATAATGTAATCCTGCATCTGTACAGCTTTGAAAATATTTTCTGTATGAGAAAGTGAAACATATGTTTTAGTTTGCAGTACATTTATGTATCAAACACATGGGGGCTCTGCACAGCTACCAGATTAGTGCCTAAATGATTTCTTTTTACATGTCATCTAATGATTCAGTAGTATTACAGAATGTGAGCCTAATGAAGCATATTTAGATGGAAAAGTATCCTGAGTTTTATGATAAACACACTGTGGTTATATTGCTAAATGGGTTACGGTTGCTGTGTGTGGATCTAGGGAAGGTGACTGACACACTAAGAAACACAGCAACAATCATATATCACACTCTTAACAATGCCTTCAGATCTCAAGGAAACCTATATGTGAGGAATCACGATTGTAGACTGCCACTACAAACAACACTTAAGAGACAACTTAAGTTATGAATATTATTTAAACAAGTCTGTTGAAATTAGTATACCATAAAAATAGACCAAAAGAACTTAGAGTTCACACATATTGGGCCTGATCCTGCAGACATTTACACATTAGTAACTTTACACTGGGATTAATCCCATGTGAGTACAATTACTTACAAAAATAAGTATTTGGTAGGATCAGGTCCATAGGATGTACATACTGTATTTTATAGAACAATAATCTTGGACTCTTTTTCGCAAAGTCCATACCTTAGTTCTTGTTACAGATCAATATTAACCTTTTAAAATATTGTTTTGTTCTGCAGATTTCACATACCACAATTTAGAGGGAACAAAGTCAAGGCAAAAAATAAACATCGAAACAAAAACAGAAAATGCTCTCCCTGAAAAGTTACAGAATTCAAATCAAACTTATATAACCTAAGATGGTTGAGTAGCTGTCCGTTTTATCTTAATTGCTTTTTAAACTAAAATCAATTCAAAATTAGCTGAACCACAGATTCCTACCAATTGCGGATTTGCGTTTTTAAGTGGTTGCCTAACAAGAATAAAATATGTCAAGTATAAGAATTTGCAGTGTTTAGGCATCTGTTTTCTTATACTAAATAACTCACACATAATGCATATAACATTTGTAAAGTTTATTACAATTTTTTATTTTTATTACAGGCAGCCAAAATGATCACCCTGCACTGAAAGCAGGGGGGGCATTGTCCAGGCTTGCCAGAGGAAGACAGTAGTGCTTTATAGCGAGGGCCAGGGGGACAAGGTCAGAAACTGCTGCAAAAAAGGTAGTGTTGGTCAGCTTTGCAGCACTGACTCACCCCCTTGGAATGTAAAGACTTTAAAGGTGCAAGCTCTGGCATTAGAAACCCCTTCCTCCATGCAGCAGGCAAGGCAGCACCCACCCTCCCTCCCCTTGAGGTGTAATTATGAGGTGGGTTTGAACCTGCTGTGGGCATTGTGCTAGCCGCTCCTTTTTTGGGGGGCCTGGGAAGGAATTTTTTCCCTCACCCCACCAGATTGGCTTTGGTGGAGTGGGGGTTTTTCGCCTTCCCCACAGCGGGTGTTAGGGAAGACCTATTATGGTGAGCACAAAAGTGTGGTAGGCTATATGTCGCAACTTATTTGGTAAGTGTGGGGCAGATGTCCAGTGCAGGTACTCCACAGGGAAGGCATCCAGTGACCAGATAAATGGCCTGGTAAAGAACTTTAAAAGGTGGTGCTAGTTAAAGGAACGGAACAGCAGGTTTGGGGCTCCTATGATTGGAACAGCAGGGAGCCAATCCCCTTGTCTTATAGCCCACCTTTCCCCTCCTATGAGGGGGTGTGGATGGTAAGGTTCTGTCAATAGATTTGCTGGAGGGACCTGGATGGAAAAAGAGGGATAACTGGTGGAACCCCCCCACCCCAGGTAATTACAAAATAAACAGAGTTTACCTGCAGTGTACACTTTTTATCTACTGGGTAGTCCCAGACATCTAATAATAAAGTTGCAGCCTGATTAAATCCATATCAAGTGTCTCCTGTCCTTCTTTCGGTATAGCTGGAACAACTTCTCAACCCCACCAGTCATTTACTGTTTTTATATAAAAGCAGCATACTTAACTTTAAGTTGCTAATCACCCTCCAGTGATCAGAGTATTTTCATATCAGTTACACATAAATCACACAGAATTACAGCAGCCCACAGAAAAAGTCATCTTTATTCTGCAAGTCACCTAAAAATATGTAGTTTTACTGTAGCATTCACTATAAAATACAGATAAGCTACAAAATACATAATATGTATGCTATTTTTATACCAACTATGTTCCTAACCATTTATCTGTATATCAGCTTTCTCACTGGATATGCAGATCAAAGGTTCTTCTGCAATAGAGGCAGGGCATAGGGAAGAGGAACGTTCATATTAGAATTTAACTACGATGTAACTGAAGTGTTATGGCTCTGGTAAATACAATCTTTCAGACCCTAGTGCAAAAACTTTCATAGATCAATACAATAGGAATGCTAGCAAAAATACAAGCACATCTACTGTGTCCTCACCTCTTTCTGCCCAAAACTGTA
This sequence comes from Trachemys scripta elegans, assembly GCF_013100865.1. NCBI lineage: Eukaryota > Metazoa > Chordata > Testudines > Emydidae > Trachemys > Trachemys scripta. The sequence goes on from NC_048307.1 coordinate 28,169,832, forward strand.
CATGCAAACAGGATAACTGCGAACCTAACTATCTACATGCATGCACTGTGGACATAATTGTTCAATAAAATAATTTATATAGTGATATAAAATGTAAACAGTGCTTTATGAAACAAAAAATATAGAGTTGGGCCAGAGTAAGAGTTCAGATATGAAATGTGGTATGATTTCTGAAACCCAAAAAAGTCAGGAGATCCTAGATCTCACAGGCCTTGACTACATGACTGCAGATGTTATTGTTTAATATCAGGTACACTGTATAGGTACATCTGCAAATTCAAATAAGTAAGAGTTCTCTATGGAAGTGTTATAGGGACCTTGAATTTCTGTAACAAAGCACTTCTTTATACAGTTACACCCATATTTGCAACAATCCTGAAGTACTTAAACTATTAATACAAAATTAAGTTGTAATAAAGCCAAATAATAGTTTACAAATAAGGTTTCAAATGTTTTCACCATTAGCAAGAGTTACTACCCTGGAGCACTGACCAAAATAATATTTTTAAAAGATTACACTGCACTTCCCTTCAATCTACTCTAAAAATGCTACCAAACTTCTATTCTAAACAAACTGCAGTAAACTACATTGTTTTAGTGTTAGGCTCCATAACTTCTTTTCAGGGTTCTAAACTCAAAATGTTTCCCCACCTTGTAACCATGTGCTTTACATTGCAACTGTGTGCTGCAGCTTTTTGCTGAAACTAACACTTCTACTACTGTGAATGCTATTTCATCTGTATAACATTGCTGAAAATCATTGTAACACAATAACATTTTGACTAAAAGGGTGATATAGTACCTGCAAAGTCAAAGAAGAAGATGCTCACTGTATCATAAGCAATGGACATGGAGTCAAAGGACCAATGTCCCCTGGAGGGACTGTTATTGACCAGACAGCAAGAAAACAGGGAATGTGGAGAGCTTAAATTTAATAAAGTTCTACTTGTTCAATCTAGCCTGCATTCAGATTCATAGATTCCGAGGCTAGAAGGGACCATTGTGGACATCTAGCACAGGCCATTGAATTGCCCCAAAATAATTCCTAGATCAGATCTATTAGAAAACAAAACCATCCAATCTTGATTTAAAAGTTATCAGTGATGGAGAATTGACCACAATCCTCAGTAAATTCTTCCAATGTCTAATTACTCTTATTGTTAAAATTTTACATCTTATTTCCAATCTGAATGTGTCTACCTTCAAATTCAAAGAATCACAGTAATGTACAGCAGGAAGGGACCTCAAGAGGTCACCAAGTCCACTCTCCTCACTTAATCGGGACTAGGTAAACCTAGACCATCCCTGACAGTTGTTTGTCCAACCTGTTCTTAAAAACCTCCAATGATGGTGATTCCACAACCTCCCTTAGAAGCATAATCCAGACCTAACTACCCTTATAGTTGGAAAGTTTTTCCTAATAGCTAATCTAAATCTCCCTTGCTGAAGATTAAACCCATTACTTCTTGGTCTACCTTCAGTGGACATGAAGAACAACTGCTCACAAGCCTCTTTATAACCGCCCTTAAAACATTTGAAGACTGCCAGCCCATCAGGTCTTTTCTCAAGACTAAACTTGTCAATTTTCTCATCTGTCGGATTTTCTAAACCTTTTATCATTTTTGTTATTCTCCTTTGGACTCTCTCCAACTTGTCCACACCTTTCCTAAAGTACAGCACCCAGAATTGGACACAGTACTCCATCGGAGACCAGTGCCTAGCAGAGCAAGACTATTACCTCCTCTGTCTTACATATGACACTGCTGTTAATACACCCCAGAATATTAGCCCTTTTTGCAACTGCACAATATTGTTGACTCTAATTTAATTTGTGATCCACTATAACCCACAGATATTCTTTAGCAGTATTACCACCTGACCAGCTATTCCCCATTTTGTAGTTATGCATTTGATTTTTCCTTTCTAAGTTACTATGCACTTCTCTTTATTGAGTTTCACCCTGTTGATTTCAGACCAATTCTCTAATTTGTCAGACTCATTCTGAATTCTAATCCTGTCCTTCAAAGTGCTTGTAATCCCTCCCAATTTGGTGTCAACCACTTCCAGCCATTGGATCATGTTATACCTTACTACACTAGATTGAAGAGCCCATTATCAAATATTTGTTCCCCATGTAAGTACTTACTGACTGTAATCAAGTCAACCCTTAACCTTCTCTTTGTTAAGGTAAATAGATGGGGCTCTAAAAAAAGTTAATTATGTCCTTTATTTTTTTAAGTAAAAGTCTTTAAGCTGTAAATATCTTTGAATCCAAAAGCAAGCCAAAAAGCATCTATATTAATACAAATTATCTAAGCTGCCTATAAAACAAATACAAAAAAAATGGGGGTAATTCCTCTGTTTTGCATAAAATCAATAAAAGTATTTGTATATAAAAAAATATTTTAAGCAATAACTAACTGCCCCCCCCAAATAAACTTCTGTTCTTTTGTCTTTCAAATCATCATCATCAAAAAAAAAAAAAAAAATGCCAGCTAAACAGCATTCAACATACCATGCAATTTACTGGCACAATAAAAATTATTTTTGTGTTCTATGTCCTGTCTTGTGGTGTTTGCCTTGTGGCCAAAATTGTTATGTTTAATATTTTCATAAAACAGTCTAATTCAAAATTAAATCAAAAAATTAAATCAAAAAGCAAATACTTGTTTTATTCAACTTAAAATACAAAATATTTAAATAAAAAAAATGTCATACATTAAAGTCTCATACATATGCTTAAATAAAAAACAAAACTTCATTGGCCAAATTTTTTAATTAAAACAGTCTTTAAAAGCAAAAACATAAAAAATTTACCCACTCCCCATATTGCACATAAAATCCTTCTGGCTACCTCAAATTTCTAGCCAAAGGGCTTAAAAAAAAAAAAAAAAAAAGCTATTGAACACCAAAGGTTGTACCAAATAAACTCCTCAAAAGTGGGTGTGCTTGTCCTGGTTTATTGCTCCAAAGCTCTGTATATAAGTTATTTTACTAAAAAAGTGTATATAGCATACATTAAATAATAAAACTAATGTACTGTATAATAGCAATGTATATGTATTCATTATTAAATATATATATATATATATATGAATAAAAAATAAAAGTTTCCTTTATAAGAAAAGCCAAAAAACCCCCAAAAAACAAATTAACTAAAAAAAAAAAAAAGAATATCTAACAAGCTCAGTCCAAAAATAAAATGCTAGCCCCATCCAAAAACATTGTAAAACTTAGCTAACAACAAAAAAAGGGGGGCCTAAATGTGCCCAAGCAGCTATAAAATCTGCAAAACACTGCCAGGCATTAATAACATGTATTAAGTTTCTTTTCTCACAAATAAAAAAAGTGCTACCCCAAAACCCTAGCAGCCCTACCATTCATTAAAACCAAAAAAACTAAATCTACAAAAAACTTCTTTGGCTCCATGCTAAAAAGGCCCTTTCCAAGTCCTGTTAACCACCAACACCGCTGTAAAGTGTCAAAAACTGCCTACCTGAACCCATGCTTCTCACTATAAAAAAAACCCTCCACCTCAAAAAAACTCTCCAACTAATAATAAGCCTATTCCTCCTTCGAGCTCTGCTATGCCTTCTAAACAGCAAACAAACAAACAAACAAATAAATAAATAAAGTGCTAGTAACCTCTCCCTTATCCACTAACAAACCTACAGTGCCTTTAATTTTTTCTAAAAAAAGCAAAACCATTACAAAATAATGTGCTAGTAACCCCTCCCCTGTATAATACTAAACCACAACTTTTAAAAAAAAAAAAAAAAAAAAAAAAAAAAAGAACACTTGCTTCATTAAAAACACAAAGTCCAAAAATTCCTAACTACAAAAAACATTAAAAACTAACCCTAATACATGTCATTACATCCAATCAAAACCCCTAAGGTTAAAGAATCTAAAGTAAAATCTAAATTCCAAAACTTAAAGCAAATAAAATTTTAAGAATGTTTGTTGTACTAGCAGTACAAAAGGGGGGGAGGGGCTTCTAAAAGAAAAAAAAACTAACAAAAAAAATTGCAATGTATAACAGTTTGTTAGCAAAAGTCAGGCTAACTGTAACGCAAAATTTGTAAAAGCAAAAATGTGTAAGGCAAGTAAAAAAAACTGCGTAAAAAGTTGTTTCAGCCTTGTGTAAATAATGTGTAAGTAATGTGCAAACAATATAAAATGTGGACTAAAAGTCTATATAAGTAAAAAAAACAAAATATCAAAATAACCAATGTATAAACAAAATGTTGCGGTTACTTATTATTGTCTGTAACAAAAGGTATAAATGCTTCCTGTAATTGTTTACCTGTAAAAAAAACCTGCCTAAAAAAAAAAAAATACCCTGTGTCCTAGTGCACCCTCTTCCTTTACACAGCTGTTAAAAAAAGAGTGCACACTAGGACACTCTGAAGGAGAGAAGATAGACCCCTATACTACTGCCTTACACACACTGCCTGCTATATGCAATTTTGGGGACTGACAGGCTCCTTGATTTGGGACAGGACAGGCTGTAGCACTTGGGATCATCACTTGCAGGTGTAGCCACTCTGGGAAGGTGACCATAGGTTAGACAAATGCTTAAACATGGGGTTTGCAGCAGAAGTCTTAAGAGAAAGGTGAAAGCCCTAGAAGCACAGCGCTCCCAGAAGTATATACAGATAGACAACAGAGAAGGAGATCAGATGGCCAGCGTTCCATACCCATCGTGAGATGCATTTACTGTAGGAGATAGCATGCGCAGGAAGAGATTTGCCTCTCACTAGGACAAGGAATGTGGCAAGATGAACCATTCCAGACAGTGTATGGAAAGCAAAAGCAGAAGAAGATCTCAGAAAGGTTCAGACTTCAACGAGAAGGGAAGAGCACATCAAACAGCTGTGATGACATCATGACTCTCTCCTTTAGTCTGAGAGCATATCAGGTTCAGGTTCTTGGGACAGGAAAGTAACAAGTGATAATACCAATCTTCATGCATGCAACAATGTTAATAGGGAAACACTCTATGCCCTTTCAGGTAGATAGCAGGGCCTGCTGCAATGTACTCCAACCCTACCCATTACAAAGAGCAGACACAATCTAATAACATACAATCAGAGCATAATGCAGCCAGCAGGAAAATGTGGCCTCATAGTAATTAAATAGAACATTAATAAACAGTACCAATGCAAGTTTGTGGTGGTGGATGATAAGCACCACAGACCCCTCTGGGGGAATACAAGCCACGGACCTGATCAAGCGGCAACATCAGCATTTTACAGCTGCAGTGGAAGAAGCAAAAGGAAGAGTCTCATGGACAATGGAGCCAATTTTAAAAGCATACGGGGATGATTTCAAAGGTGATGGATACCTTGAAGGAAAGCTGCACCTGGAAGTAGATTGCAAAGTGGAATCTGTATATTTACCACCAAGGTAAATTCCAGTAGCACTATGTAATGCAGTATACCAGGAGTGCAAAAGTCAGCAGAACAAGGGTATCTTAGGACTTGTGTAGGCAAATGTAAGCAACACGGTGGTGATAAAGAAGACATCTGACAAATTAAGCATCTATAAAGACCCAAAGCAACTGAACCAGACACTGTAAAGATGTCACTATCCTTTATCCACAATTGATGACATCTTGACAGTATTCTTTCTATGGAATTTGTTTTGTTTTTGAATATGTTGCAGTGTCATAAAATGGAATATTTCCATTAAAGGTACCAGGTGTCATCCAAGTTCCTATATTCTTCTTTCATCACCAAATAAATACACCAATTTATCTACCATATTTTGCATCAGATTTTCAAAGTAAAGCAAGCACAACTGCACAAAATGCTCCCCCCACCGCTGCAATCAATGGTGGAGGAATCTTGAAAGGACTGCTGCAGAAGTACACAGTGCCTGGGGGTGGACGTATGCAAGAGTATATGCACGACAGGAAGGGGGTCCTTGGGCACATCGCCTTCCCATTGGCTGGGGATGGGGAAATGTCCCCTTCCTCACCTGTTTAACCCCTCCCCACACACACACCATGCTTTTGAAAAGCCTCTTGCTCCAGCCCTAGCTACCCTGCCCTCCGTTCCCTGAATTGCATTACTAGTGCTGTGTTTTCTAGGGTGCTGCAGGTCCGACTAATTGCCTGTTTGTGGCAAGAGGTCTGGTGGTTTTTTGTTTCCACTTTCCTTGTAGTATAAGGAAGGCACGGTTCAGTTATACCAACAAAACAAAACCAAAAAATCCTATTAGGAAAAGTAAGCCTGTTTCACTTATTGTAAGTTGCAGTGTCTGGCGTGGATAAGGATAAAAGGGACCAACTCACAGTGGTAAATGAGACCTGGGATTTCACTGGCATTCTTCTCACCAGTGGGAAAAGAGGGAGACTCTTGGAAACCTTTCCACCCTCAAACACTCGGGAGTAACATGGGGTTGGGGAGGATTCAGAAGTGAACTGAGTTCTAGGGGTGGGCCTCAGACATTCTACCCCAAGTTACTGGCTGTATGGTAGGAGTCCGGAATGCTGCCCTGGACCCTGGTAAATGCCTAGCATGTGAGAGCAGTGATGGGTGCACAGTGCCCTTCCCCAGTGTTAAATAAATAAAGTTGCGGCTCGACATGTATCCCATGAGTCTGTCATTCACTTGCCTGCATGTCTTGATCATGTCTGTGCACACCATATTTACATACACATACAAATACCCAATCTGCATGTTCAAATCAAGTATTTGCACACATATGTGGACAGTTAGATCCCTCATCAGTCACATACAAGAATTAATACATTTCTGAATGCTTTCTCTGATGGAAAAGTTCTATTGAATTTAATGGGGATGAAAACAATAGGATCCTACATAAATTGACCATTTTCATTCCGTAGAAAATGGTTCATTTCTATAGGGTTTTTTGGGTCATCCCATGGAGTTCTGCAGTAAAGATATAATTCTCTACTAAATTGTATAAAATCATTACCCACATACAGGGAGGAAGGGTTTTTTATTACATTCTATAGGACTTTATTTATAAGGATTTACATGCAACAGTTAGACACATGCAAATGTGCAAGATACATGCACTTTCATTCATCTAACATTGATAACACCTATAATTCTCTATTTTCTTACAATGTACTGAGGCTTAACAGATAGAATCTCTGACTTGAATATACTATGTTTGAGACTAATTATATGTAAAATATTAGCATAGGTGTTGTCATTTCCTTTTACCTGATCTTGGTTTTGCTAGTTCAGGAATATGCAATCACCATGTGAGTGTCCAGATCTTATAAATGGCTCAGATGAGGGTCAACAGTGTGCATAAAGAGGGAATGTTACTGACTCTATAATTCTTGGCTTTGAAGTTCCATTCAGCTACCAAGATAACTATATTCTCATACTTCACAGTACTGCTGTAAGAAGCAAGTAAATATATTTACTGTTTAGAAAATTTGTTATTGTAGTAGGGACAATTATGTCCAGTGAGATTTACCATAAATTAGAGATGAGTTCAAGGAAGCATTAAATGCACTAGGAAAGACAATAAAGAGACTTCCACTACCTTCAGCACTTGTATTTTTCCAAAAGCATACAAATAGGTTCAGAACAATAAGAAAATAATATTTCTAAACAAAATCTGAAACAATACAAAATGTCTAATTTGTAGTGTAGGTTAGTTACGGAATTATATGTCAGATGACTTGATGTGTTTTCACATGAGTTTTAACAATACTTTGTATAACTATATAACTGTTCTTTGTTTATGTATAAATAATACTTAATGTTTTATTTTAGTTAATTATACTATATAGCATCTTTTAGACCAATCCATATATAAATTTCCAAATAGGAATATTTAGGATAAAATAGTTTTTTATTAATTTTCCCTGTACATGTTGCAGACAACTTTTGCGGACTTGCTATTGCTAAATTTGGCAAGTTCCACTGGGTTTGGTACTGATGAAAATATAAGGGAAATCTGCAGTAAAACAGCACGTGACTCTTTCATTAACATTTTAACAAAATACCTCATGGATTTGCATAAAGTTTTCAGAGATTCATCACCGAATTCAGAATGTTTAAAATGAGAATTTCCCTTGGCTTTACTCCAACTCTCTCCAGAGACAGTCACTGTAAACAGTTCATAACAAAGCATAATTAAATGCACTGAACAACTAAAATATACATATAATTACCCCAAAAGCTTATATGCTTATATAATTATATATTCTTGTATGACTTGCAGATTTTTGCATAGACATTATCTTATGGTGGAGACAGATTAATTGGATTCAACTTCCCCAAAATTCATCTAATTAATCTGAAGATATTCAGACAGGATTTACAAGGCTTAGGCTTATACACAGCATAACATATATAGTATAATATTCACGTATCAGACACAAATGCTAAGAAACCCCAAGCCCCTAAGGTCAGAAAACTCTGGAGGTTTGTGGTATGAACAAAATCATAAAAAAAGAGGTCCATATAAGAATGAGATATTTCTCACTACAATATGTTACATACAATTTTGCAAAATACAATATATTAAAAATGAGAAAAAAGTTAATGGATTTTTGTTTGGTCTCCCCTCCCTTCCAATTTAGCTATATAAACTGATAGCACAGATTTTTTTTTTCTTTTTTAATGAACTCTCTAGTACCTTATGAAGTAACTCATATAATAATGGGGTGTACAAAAATTATTTAAATTTATGCAAAGCACCAATTAATATCAGGGCAAGGCAACATGTCATTGCTTCAGTGTTCCATTATATCATTCAATTCATACAGGGATATGGATAATGGCATGTTCATGCTGCTCTAATCTATTGTAATCCAATCTAAAATATTTTTATCTGATTTTTTCATTGTAAACCTTGATATACACAAAACAGATTTTTGATCCATTTTGAAATTCTGTAGTCTTTTGTTAAGACAGCGGTTGGTTTTTGTTTTTTGTGTGTTTAAATAAACCAAATTTTGAAACACAGATTAAAAAAAAATAGCATTCAAAAGGTCTTGCTTTTTTCCTTGGCTTTTGGTTAAAAATTGGGATTGATATAAAATCAGTTTGACAGAATCTAATTTATTTAAAAGAAAACAGTATAAATAAAGCCACTGCACATTCATAACATTGGTTTGTATAGGTGCATGCCTATAATAGGTATGGTAAATAATTATTACATACACAGAAAAGTTACAAATATCTCCTAGTCACTGCTCTACAGCCAAAATGCTTCTGAAATAAATGTAGTCAAACTTTACTAATTCTGGGTCATTGAGAACGATGCTTAAAATTGTTGATTGGCTCTAGTTTTCAAGATATGCTATTGGGTCAGGATATACAACCCTTGACTTGGGAATGGCGGAGGATAAGTGAGTTATAAAGGGAAGGGATCTCAATTTAAACCAGAAATGACTAAAATACATCTTTCACTGGATCCATGACTGGGTTTGGACAGTACTTGCTTTTTAGGCAAAACAATGAATGATGCAATCTGAAGCTGGTATTACGTCATACATGATATGAATTCAATCATGTTATTCCTAGAAGTCATGGATGATGCAATCATAATGAAGCTTACATCACTCTGCTGAACAAATTGCATTATATCAGCTCTAGAAATCATACAGTGTCGTGCTCTCTTATTTGTGAGTGTTTGATTTTGCAAAGGGACACATTTCTGTTTAGCCAAAGTGAGCAGAGATGCCTCGTACTTGTGTGAACAGTGCAGATAACTTCTGCTAGGTTTGTGGTTAAGTGACTTTTGCATCACAAAAGCGCAGAGAGAGAGCCAACAGATCATACCAGCAATTGTTACTTCTGCATGGTGCCTCCAGTTGGGAAAGGTGTGTCAAAGAAGAAAAAGTGGACTGTGCATTATCCAAACATTCCATCAGCTATACGC
>NC_048307.1:28179727-28222142 GCF_013100865.1 Trachemys scripta elegans
TCTCCTCAATATATGTTCCATTCTATATGCATCCGAAGAAGTGAGCTGTAGTCCACGAAAGCTTATGCTCTAATAAATTTGTTAGTCTCTAAGGTGCCACAAGTACTCCTGTTCTTCTTTTTGCGGATACAGACTAACACGGCTGCTACTCTGAAACCTGTCATTCTCACTTGAGTCAGACGAGGAAGAGGAAGAGGATGAAACTTCTGGTCCTGAACCATCAATGTCACAGGACCCACATTTTCTCCCATCCTCCTCCTCTGAACCACACCTCATAACACAAGGTGAACTGAATGACCTTGTCAGGGATTTGGAACTACCCAAGAGTAAGGCAGAGCTGTTGGGCTCCAGACTACAGCAGTGGAATCTTCTGGCAGGGGATGTTAGGGTTTCCATGTTCCGTGACCTTCAAAAGGATCTTGTCCCATTCTTCTTCATGGAAGGTGATCTTGTAGCTTGCAACAACATCGATGGTGTGATGGCAGCCCTCAACCTCGTCCACGATTCGGATGAGTGGAGACTGTTCACTGATTCATCGAAGACGAGTCTTAAAGCTGTTCTACTGCATAATGGCAATGTATTTCCATCAATTCCAGTTGATCATGCAGTCCATATGAAGGAAACCTATGACAACATGAAACAACTTTTGAGGTGCATAAACTATGACCAACATCAGTGGCAGCTTTGTGGCGATTTGAAGGTTGTTGCTCTCTTGCTTGGGCTGCAGACTGGATACACAAAGTACTGCTGTTTTCTCTGCGAATGGGATAGTCATGTAAGAGATTCCCACTACATCAAGAAAGATTGGCCACTCCGACAGTCATTGGGGCCTGGGAGGAAAAGTGTTCAGCATCCACCACTTGTTGAATCAAGGAAGATTTTGTTACCACTCTTACACATCAAGCAGCTTTCAAGTACCTCTGTGGAAAATTTCCAAGGTCAAGTGAAGCTAAGATAAAGGAAGGTGTCTTTGTTGGTCCTCAGATTCGTGAACTTCTTCGAGATGATGCATTTGACCATGCACTGCGTGGCAAGGAAAAGACGGCATGGAAAGCCTTCCAGTTAGTGGCAATACATTTTCTCAGAAACAACAAGGCAGACAACTACAGATTGTTGGTGGAAAACCTCCTCAGGGCATACAAAAGCCTTGGTTGCAACATGTCACTAAAGATACATTTTTTGCACTCTCATCCAGATTTTTTTCCACTGAACTGCGTAGCAGTGAGCGACGAGCACGGCGAGCGATTTCACCAGGACATTGCAACAATGGAGAAACGCTATCAGGGCAAATGGAGCCCAACAATGCTTGCAGACTATTGCTGGACAGTGACAAGAGATGCTCCATTTAATGAATACAGGAGACAAGCCAAGAAGTGCCGAGTAGACACTGAATAGGACTAAGCTATGTACATAATAGCTTTTTGCCTTTTGTTTCATAATCAATTTTATTTATATAACCCTTTTGCTGATTTTTAAAGTGTTACATAAACAGGACAGGTAAAATATTATCATGTAAAACAACCATAAACACTTGAAAAGACCTAGGTTTACAATTTATGATTAAAACTCTACTATCTACACAATATACATAGACATAAAATGTAAAAACTTAAATATCTTAGAAACAGTAGCCAAATCAGTTGTTTTAATTGTCATATTTGAATTCAGCACATCAAACTACATAATAAATAGCACATTTTATCTCTGAAGCAGACAACTTCTCAAAAATTGTAGACCAACAAATAGTATAGATTTTCTAATCCTCAGTGATTTATTTTCCTTTAACTTCAACAAAATAACCAGTGAATCCATATCAAATAATAATAATGAAATCAAACTAATAGTAGGGGAACAGTAGTTATCTATTCATTAAATATTGTAATAGTAATTAAATTAATTTTAATAGAAAGATCCTCTCTCTCCACATCCCTAATAAAGAATTAACAAAAAAGGAACTTAATATGAAATGCAATCCCCAAATCTTTGCAGGTCTACATATGGAAGGAACACTTTATACATGTGAAAGCTCCCAACCTGTGCACATGCAGATATGTCTGTAAAATCAGAGACACAGATTGTGAGCTCCTCGGGGCAGAAACTGTGTCTTTTTTATGTCTTCTACAGCACAGAGCTTAAAGTTGAGCTTTAAAAAAATTAGTCATATTTTTCTAAATAATTTCAAGTATGAGATTCAGGACACTTATTAGACAGCTGGTATGTCTCTTGAAAATACAGTATTTTTCTTTCTTTGTATCCTCCATTTCAGAATGGATTGCCTAAACTTTATTCTGGTTAAAATCTCCAAGAAGGAGAATTTTTACATTTTCTTTTTTAGATATGAGGTGAATAATACCAACTGTTTTCCCCATTATCATGGCATTACAGGCCACAAAATATAGGTTAAGATCTTAATAATTTACATGATTTTCAAATCCCCAAAATACAAAAGCCAAAGGCACCAAATATCTATTAAATTTTGAACCCCAAAATACTAAAATCAAAATGCTATTCCCTTCTGTGTCTTAGATATCTGCTTATGTCTATACTTAAGTTGTGACATGACATACTTAGACCAATATATTTATGAGAAAGGTAACAGTTTCCATATAATAGGATATGTGATAAGCTATGTCTAACTGAATCCATAGATATGGGCTATATTTTATTACATTTGCCTGCATTTGGGGCAAGTTTATTCAATAAGGGTCTGACTCTGCCACTCATACCAAGTAGTACCTCTACATGAGTTCTCTCACTGAAACATATGTGAATACTCACAGAATAAAGTAAAATATTAATACGGGTCACTGAATTGAGCACTAAATTAACTGCTAGATATTCATTTCTAGATCAATTTTCAAATTAAAATAATTTTCATTTGGTTGGGTTTTTTTTTTTAGTACTTGGAAAAATTAAATTTAGTAATGGGCAAAATGTGGAGCTTAACAAAAACTTTGCTGGAGCTTATCTGGATTTGTTGGTTGTTTAAGATAAAATGGGAACATTAGAACCTGTTTTTCAGTGTGGCTGAACAACTACAAGTCCTGCTGAAATGAGTTGGAGTTGCTGGTACTCATCGATTCTGAAAATCAGGTATCTGGATCTTAACTACCTTTAGTTTTGATTTTGAAAAACCAAACCTCTTGAGATTTTTTTGGGGAAAAAAGAGTTTACCCTTTGGAGAGCTGGGGCCAAACCAACATCTTTTATCTGAACCCCCTATGCTATTGTTTTCATAATTCAGATTAAATGGAACAGAGATCTGAACAAGCCCAGGGTTTGATTTCGGAATTTAAAATCCTGTCTGATAAGGTTTTTCAAAACTAAAACCGAAACTCACCCTCTTCAGCCACCTTCTTTTCAAAATATGAATATTGTAACTTCAGTATTGAGGCAATTCCAACATTATTCTCAATGATCAACTAACATCAGAAAATAATACATGCTATTTGTTCCCATCCCAACATTGTCCTTTAGCTTAAATAGCTCTTTTCCTTCCCTGGTGTTAAAGTCTCTGATGTATTTATAGAGAGCAATCATATCCCCTCAAGAACAACTGGAAATTAGAGGCTGGAAATTAGAAGAAGGTTTCTGCCCATCAGAGGAGTGAAATTCTGGAACCACCTTCCCACTGGAGCAGCAGGGGCACACAATCTAACTACCTTTAAGGTGGAGCTTGATAAACATATGAATGAGATTATATGACAGGGTTGTGGACTGGACTTGATGACCCAGGAGACCCCTTCTAGCCCTCTTGTGTTACTTCTCAGTCATCCTCCAAAAGAATTCTAAAATAGGCTGACATGAGAACATAACATGACAGACTGCAGTACTTGGGAGATTTTAAATGCCTAGGACTTCAGACTGTAAAACCACTAATAAATGTAACAGATAAACACTGAATTTCATTATAGGTTGAAATTCCTGATAACAGTACTAGGGTGAACTTACACTCTGCTGGTTGAGAAAACGGTTATTCTTGGGTGACCCCTGAACATGCACTCTAATAGAAAATAAAACATCTTAAACAAGTGCCTTTTACAAATCCAAATAGCATGATAATGCCTTTCCTTCATTTACCAGTTTACCAGATCTGTCTATGATTTATTAGAGTGAGTGAAAACTCACCCAGTCCCATTCAGAACAAAGCACTGAATAACTGAGAACAGTGAAGACAGTTGCTTTAAGGCATATATTCAAGGGGGGCATGTACAGTGAAATGTATAGTATTAGTTCCTGCAAAAATGAATAGAAGTTATGAAGAGCTGGCAGTATGTGTATATATATATATATATATATATATATATATATATATATATATATATATATATATAGCACTTACTGGTTTATTATTCTGTACATTACTGCACACAGAACTAAAGATGGCGCCAAAGGAAAGATATTCCTTTAAACTAAGCAAACTGATGAACTATTGATCCATATACACACTTTCGTCCCACCCATGCCCCCACTTCAAACTCCATCTCTCAATTCCATACAGTGTATATATACATTTTTTCCCTCTAGGGTCAGATTTCTTTTTTAAATACTCAATCACCAGCACTGCTTTTTTTGTGGGAAATTCTAACAACTAACAGGTGCCATTTGTTCCTCCTGATCTGTGATTTCTACAAAAATTATCATCCTTTCCTCACACTACCCAGTTCTGACCATTGTCTGAAACCCCTGACAGGGCACTAGCCCTTTTTCTTTAATAGCGTAAATTTCCTTTTTCCAGAGAATGCTATCAACAATTTTTTACATCATTTTATAATTTGTGGCAAGTTTCTGCAGTATAAGGCGTAATTTTTACCTTCATACTACATAGGGTAACCAGATAGAAAGTGTGAAAAATTGGGATGGGGGAGTGGGGTAATAGGTGCCAATATAAGATAAAGCCCCAAATATGAGAACTGGCACTATAAAATCAGGACATCTGGTCACCCTAATACTACATCACATTTTTAAACTGTTCGTAATATGTTCTCTGCATTGTACTCAACCTAACAACCCATCTTACTTCAGGAATCTCAGCATGTCATTGGTTCACATGTACAGGGCCTAAACAGGCCCTGATCTACCAAAATTTGGAGTTTCTCGAAACACAATAGGTCTCTCTGGATTCCTTGATCCTACTTCCCTAAACCAGCTCCCTGACATACCAGTGTTTTTTTTAAAGTAGTGAACCGACACCACCAATACTTACTGATATTCATGGTAGACTTGGTCAGAATTTCAATATTTGGTGAAACTTGGTCAGAATTTCAAATAAAAAACAACAGCTCCAAAACCAGAAAACCAACTGAGCAACAAACAAACTATCCCTGGAGAAAGATGCCAACACAACTTAGGATTTGTTTTATTTATTTTTGTTTGTTTCTTTTTGTTCAAGAGTTTCAACAACCCTAATCCAATGTTCTCTCAAGAGTACAGCTCCAATTATGGGACCACCTGTAAACACAAATTTGAAGAGACTTTTGATGCGCTTCTCTAGATAAGAAAGCTTGGAAGCCATGTGATGGTTTCACATGCTGCTAATTTATCCATCACTGTCTTAGTATCAAATAGATTGTGAGATATGGCTTAGACAAGTGGAGTAAAGACACACCTGAAGCCTGTCGGTATGTACCTATGTATATATACACACGTGGCTCTTTGCTCGCCCATGCAGTGCCTTCCCCATCCACACTGCTATTTTTAGCAGTATAGTGCCCTGCGGCCTCCTGGCTGCTGAAGCCTTTCTCTGCCACAGGGGAAAACTGTGGCAGTGAGGCAAGACTGTGATAGGAGGGAGGCAGCAGGAAAAAGTTTCAGGAGTGGGAAGCTGCTGAAGCAATGATATTGCTATTTCATAAATCTTTGTTAATTTTATTTTCAAAAGTTCAAGTTGGAAAACAGGGTCAAAGAACTAAATTTGGGCTCTTGGGATGAGAGATGCATGGCCCGTGGTGAGAGATCTGGCACCTGCAGAGAGCATACAGGGACATTCAGAAACACTTACTACATCTGCCTAAACTGTGCAACTCCTCCCATCTTTCCCAGAAACAATCTCCTGGCACTCACAGGGTGTTATTTATATTACGGTAGCACATAGGACACTCAACTGAGATTGGGGTAAACACAGAGTAATAGACAATTCCTACTCCAAATATTTTATAATCTAAGTAGACAAAGACACACTGTAATACTAGTTCCACAATTTTGTTTCCCATTTTTTGGAAGTTATGAAGAGTTTCAACGCAGCCCTCCAACCTACATAATCCTTTGATACACTGAACCACATTAGCCATGTTAGCCAATTCCACACTGCAATTAGGGTTTGAATGAAAACCACTGAAGTCATGGAAAGTTTCCCATTGGTTTTGGATCAGGACCTTAGGGCACAGCATCTACAGCATTACTGTAGATGCAGAGCAGGACTTTCAAAAAAACCTAAATCACTGGGGGATTGTCTACACATGAAAGTTAATCTGGAACAAGGTAGGGTATGAATTTAAAGTGGATTAACTATTCCTGATTTACCCCATGTGTGATCTAAGGCTAGGTTTACACTACCCGCCTGAATCACACCAGAGACAGGAACTTCAGTTATCAAAGCTAGCAACAGCTGGTCAAGGAGAATGAAGGGGAGCTCATGAATAGTAGCTTGGGACTTAGGTGATTGAGACTAATTTGGAGCATTAGCTTGAAGTGGGGAGTGGACAGAGAAAGGGAGCATAGACTTCTGACTGAAGTGGGGGAGACCAAGGTCAGAAAGAATACCAGTTGTGGCTGGGAAGGAGGGAACAGCTTTCCCAGTGAAGTGGGAGGAAGTGAAGCCAGGATTGGCAGGAATATGGAGGAGGACCATGTGCTGGTGGAGAGGATGGTGTCAGGAAAAAGAGAAGAATGCAACAAGGAATGCAGATCTCCCCAGATTAGATGTTAGAGCAGGAGGACATTGGAAAGCCGGAAAGGGTTATTATTTTGATAACAAATTTGAATTTTTCTAATTGTACATTTAGAAATTAACCGAACACTGCAGAATGCCTAATTTCAATTTGATGATAAAAATGACAAATACATGTAACATGTTTTAAGAAAACCAAGTAAAATATTAACACCACAGGATCAGGATTTGGGATGTGGAAGTCGGTCGTGAGAGGATCAGTATCTTGTTAAATGGTACACACTTCAAAAAAGTTTGAAAACCCTTGCACTGCATAACTTCACATTCCAAAAAGTGTTAAATGCCACTTACAGAGAGGTTAGTGTAATATATCTGGATTATGAATTATTTCCAAGGTATAAAAGTGCCACAGAATTATTTTATTTGTTACACAAATTTTCAACACCTGTCATTTCATTCCCTAGAGCTGCTTTCTGAAATGTCAGGATGCAGATGTGAATGACAGGTATTAATCTATTTCATGGGATGTTGCATAATGAGTTAAACTGCCAGGCAAACATTACATTGTGGAATGTCCACAGATAACCTTGTGATGATTTAAAGGTGTCATTTTAGAATGCCATTGTGACACTATGCCCCATATTCTTCTTAGAGATATTCTTATGATATGAATATGGCATAACTAAACTGTGTTTTATGCAAGATGGGTCATATGAGGTATCATTGCAAAGATAATGATCTACTGCATATGATTATCCTATTTGTATGAATGTATCATTTCTGTATCTGATGCTGGGAATATTGGCTATTTAACAATTACAAGTGGGTTTACACCTGGGGAATGCCCACCAGACAGAATGCAATCAGCCTGGATGGGCCATTAGGGAGAACAAAAGGAGTTGGAAGATGCTAATCTCCCACCTTCCTGAGAAGTTTCCTGCTTCATACAACCTTTGACTCATGGCAGCTTTGACACTGCAGGGTCATGTGATCATGTCATCTGGTACTAGACTTCATCTTGGACTACTAGTATTTTTCCACTAATAGGGGGTGGGGATCAAACTAGGAAACAAAGGATTTCCGCCATATGTAAATCCTATTTAAGACAGGGAACTGAATCCCTGCCCAGAATGATTGATGAAAACATTTAAGAAACAAGGATAGATGTGTGTGGGGTGAGGGGAAGGGAAGGGAAGAGCTGAGCCCAGGCTGGAAAAGATATCTGGCTACTGAAAGAAATGCCTAAAACAACATTTAGGGTGAGAAATTACTACTTTTAATCAGTTTCTTTTGTGTCTTAAGCTTACATTGCAGTTTTTGTTTTATTTGCTGAGTAATCTGTTTGCGATCCCTTATAATACCTTAAAATCTATCTTGTATAGTTAATAAACTTGTTTTGTTTTCTCTAAAACCAGTTTGTGGAATTCATAACTGGGGGGCAGAAAGCTGTGCATATCTCTCTCCACATTGAGGGAGAGGGTGAATTTCATGAGTTTATGCTGTACAGTTCTCTATACAGTGCAAGCCAAAGCAATTTTGGATTTACATCCCAGATGGGGTGTGCACTTGAGTGCTGGGAAATTCCCTAGCTGAGCCTTTTCATGCAGAGCTGATTTCAGTGTCTGTGTCTTTCTGCAGCTGGGTGCATCCCCACCTGTGTGTGTGCTGGAGGAGGCTGGAGAACCTGGCTCAGCAGGACAGTGTAACGGAGACCACTGTAAGGGAACAGGCAGGCTCAGTGGTACCCCAGTACATCAGGTGGCACCTGGTGCGGGGTAACCTGTCACAATCATCAGGCGCTGTCAATTTAGTTTGCAGTAGTAAGGAGAAATCGAATTAATTAGTTCTAAATGAATGGAATGGTAACAAGAAATATAACTATAGTAGAATTTCTTAAAAGCCAGTATAGCTCTTTAAACACAGCTAGGCATGTCTTTGGCTATCAGTATTTTGAAAAAAAAAAGTTGACATTATTTTGGGTAAAATGGGAAGAGTAAGACTTAGCTTACAAATAAGTGAGAGAATTTCCTTTATTCTTGTCAGTCATCACACGTCAGTAAGATATTTTTGTAGTTTATTAAGAACTATGCATTTACTATTATTACACTAATTAAACATGAAGCCAGAACAGAATGATGTTCAGAGCACTATTCTTCTTAAAGATTCTTCATTTTTAACAATACATATTTAGAGAGAAGAGTTGACCATCATGTCACCTTCTTCAGTCAGTTGTATTGCTGTAGGTCTAGCATTCGTGTAATGATCTACTCTAGCTCCTTTTTATTATGGAAGCAATCTCTCATATGCAAACTCTGTTATGCAGATTTCTCAAAATATCCCTTACATAGTTTATAGAAACTACAGAGGAAGAACCTCAGCATCATTCCCTGCATGTAATATGTCCATGTCGTTACGAGTTTTCCTTTACTTGTCATTCTGAATAACTGTATTGACATTGCCTTCTATATTATGTTGCAACATACAGTGAACATTCACTTAAACAATATTAGGATTATTGTTATTACTACAAATGGATGCAACAGTTTGTATAAAATAACGCTCTTTACACTGAATTCGAAACCAAATTTTATTTTGAAGGTCAAAAAAGAAAAACAACTATTCCCTTTTCAATTTTTATTAATTTTTGCACATCTCTACACCTCTCATAAGGCAATAAGCATAAATATCAATATATTATAACACAACTTGTTATCACAAATTTTCCATACCAAAATGATTTATATAAACTTTTGTTCATAAACCTAACGTTTGGATGATCTTTCAAACTGAACCTATGATCCTTTGGAGGGGTGGGTGGGAGTTTCCTAAACTTTAATTATTCAATTGTCTTCTAGTTCTACACTTTTCTCACAGTCTATACATTAGAATTTCAACTATATCAACAGAAACCAGTGGAAATACAAGTTTCATTTCATTTAAATCTTCAGTGTGGTTACTTTTGAATAAATTAAAATGCAGAGCGAAACCATGTATCCTTTTTTATAAATGCATTTGAACCACTGGAATCCTTTCAATTAGCTAAACTTATTACGACATTTATTCAATTCATTGTCACCAAAATTCCTAGAGCTCTTGTAATCCTCTGACTCCTGAGTGCGGCTTCAGTAACTATAATCACCCATGCCAGATTTGGAATTGCTGTCTCAGGGCTAATCTACACAGAGGGGTAATGCACCTGCTAGGGTACGATTTCTGAAGCGTACCATCATGTTTCACATGAATTGGTCCATGTAGGCCCTGTTGGTGTACACTCAAAAGTTCCGTAGTGCACTTTAACATAGTATTATTTCAAAGAGTATTATGTTAGCGCGCACTAGGGTACCTTTAGTGCACATCAACAGGGTCTGAATAGACCAATTAATGTGAAACACATTAGTGCGCATTAGAAATCACACCCCTGTACTTCACATTGCTGCTTCATGTAGACAAGCCCTCTAATTCATGAAGTATATTGTATCACCAGTTTTTCCATAATGCACAAGTGAAAACTACTTCTCTTGGAAAAAGACAGATTATAAAGAAAATTACTTACTGAATCCTTTATAAGCTGAACAAGAACAAAAATATTTTTTTCTTTATCAAAAGCCATTTAAAACTACTTATTAGAGGTATTTTTGAAAATGTTTTGTTTCATATGTACTTAGATTAATCAACTTTTATATCTTTTTTATGGATTGTGATACAGCAGGGCCAGAGGGCAGCAGGAGAGTGATAGATGGGAGGTTTATAAGCCCCAGGATGATCAGGGCCTTATTCACTGTGGACTGAGGAGAGGTTACTACAGGTTAATTAGAGCACCTGGATCCAATTAAGGTCCTGCCAGAGACCTATTAAAAAAACCCTGTTTCAGTCAGACAGAAGGAGGGACGGAGAACTGACTGTAGTTTGGGGGAGTACGGTTATTGACCAGAGGATCAGAGTACTAGGGGAAGAGAAACCCTGCCCAAGGGGAAAGAGGGTAAGAAGCCCGCAAAGCTGAAGGGCCTAGGACCCGGAGCAGGGGGCAGACCTGGGTCTGTTCCCCGCTCCCCTTCTCTCCCCCACCAGGGCACCAGCGAAGCCCAAGAATAGGGGCAAGGTACAGTGCCCTGACCCATCACACTAAGGAAAAGCATGGGACCCACAACAATAGTGTTGGCCATTTGCCACAGGATTCAGAAAAGAAAAAATTGCAGTGAAAAAAAGGTAAAAGTGATGGAGTTATTTTTCCATTGATGGGATCACCATCACTCTTCTCACCTCTGCTCAGAGGCTTCTCATCACAAGAAGTCATACATGCTTTGGACAAAACCTGTATTTACCCATGAGATTTGGATAGCCAACATTTTCCTCCAAGAATGCAATGTACTGTGCTTACATAAGGTGGTGGCAGGTGTTGTATAAAAACTTAAGGGGTAAAATCCTGGCTCCACTGAAGCCAATGGGAATTTTGCAGTTAGCAAGAATCATTTGCCAGGATTTCACCCAAGATATATGGACTGCCACCAAAGTGGTAGGCTTCCCTCCTGCCCGCCCAATCTATTAGGCTTCCATCTGCAGAATCCACAGCCAGAAAAGCTAGTATTCTAACTTTGTGCTTATTCTCTACTCTGAGTCTCACCAGCCATCAGGGAATATGAATAATAATAATAATAGGTCAACTGCCTATGTAAGGATCACCCCCCCTTATAAGAGAAAAATGCATTGATTTCCAAATGATGTACCTGCTTATAAAATAATCTCACATGTATATGCAGAATGATGACAGAATTTTTTTAATGAATTCGCTATGTTATCTATTCTACTGATACTTGGGGTTTTATGTGGTCAGATACCATTAACATTAAAAAGAATTGCCCAAGCAAATCCCCCTTTTCAGGCATGGACAGGATAATATACCTTTAAGAATATTTTATCCTGAAATGTCATAATTTGTCATAAAACATAATAAAAATTAATGACATATTATAGTGCCACTCTACGGTGAGTATGAGTGACATGCTCTTTATTTTCAAAGGTGCTTAACAGCCACCGTTCCCATTGATTTAAACAGGAGCAGCAGATGCTCAGCACCTATGAGATTAGACCAGAGAAAACAAGTATACTCAGTATGTGTGCGTGGACAAAGCGAGGACACAGTTATCTGCATACTCTTCTCAGAGGGCTTTCCAAATAAAGATTTCTAATGGTAATTCCATTTCTAGATTAAACTCTATTGATTTTCAATTTGCATGACACCGACCCAGATTCTGCAAGCTGCTCTATGTGGACAGAACCCTGGACCTTTGCATAGCTCCACTGAAGGGACTGGGGGTTGCCTACATGGAACAAACTGTAGAAGAGGGGCTTAACTGATCAAACGTGGGTAGTGTAAAATCTTAAGACACTCCTTTTGAACCTTGTGTATGGAAATATGGATACATCTCTCCCATCAATAATTTTGTTAGCCCTAAATTTCTTCTATCTTTGTGTTGTTCAATTAAGTTTAAAAACAAGTACGTATCTAACTGTTGGTATTGACTAACTTCAGATTTTTTGCTACTAAAATATCCACTAGAGAGCATGAGGACATTTCCAAAAACATTCTGCTTCTGTCCACAGGTTCTAAACCAGGTCTTCCTGGTATTCTATACAACCATTCTATACAAGAAATCTGTTAAACAATCTGTCACACAAACATAGATAGGAAATGTACACAATACAATGCTTGAAGGAAAAAAAGTCCAACAGACCATGAACTTTTAATGAATGAATTTTAACAGTTTGCAATCTGGTAGGCAGTTCACAAAGGTTCCTGATGAGAAAGAAGATGTTTTATTTTATATGTTTTTCTATTCTTGGTTTAATTAGCCTGACAAAATGGGAAAGTACATTTTTCATTCCTATAGGAGAAACCCATAAAAGCTCTGCTGATCAGTATGCTGGGCAAGGGCTGTTTACTTTCCATTTCTGCAATAGATGGCAGTGATGTCATGACACTTTTAGTTCTCATTAAAAATCACATTTTATCATTTATCATTCCATATAGCAATAAACATTCTGGAAGAATGTGTTTTTAATCTAATATTTAAAGCAAATAATGTTGCAGTTTTATCTAACTTTCTCAATTGCTTGAAGCTATAAAGAGTAGAAAACACTTGAAATAGACTTTAAGCTCTCATTTACACTATTTTATTAAAACTGTTATATATCTGTAGCCCTTCATTAACAGGAACATGTAAGTCCATAGCATCTGCAAAGCTGAATAAAGCATTTCTGTGCATCAGGCAAATGAGTCCACTGTCTTCCAAACCTTTTATTAAAGAGGATTATGCATGTTTTTTTCCTGACAAACCATCCATTTTAATGGTTGAAGATCAGACTGGGTGATGTAGGGAAATCTGTAGTACCAGATAAACAGAGGAATTGTCATACTTGTTCAGAGCAGTGGTCTGTGCAATCCAGTATCCTACCATTTAAAACTAGCTAAATTTTCTTTTACTAATTCTGAAAGTTTTACCAAAAATATGAAAAACTCACAAAGAGACTAATAAAAATAAAAAATAAAAAAAAGTTAACAGAAAATTATGGTGAGCATTTAAAATATTACTATCAACTTTGTAATGAATGTACAGTTTTTCATTTAGATAAGACAAATTTGACACTGCAAAATTTTGTATACAATTCTCTAAATAATAAAGTCACTAGTTATGTGAAGTGATACTCAAGTGTCACCCAGATCTACTTAGACCTGATCTTCTAATCAGATCTATTTAAGCAACCTCCTGGCACTCACAGATAGGTGTAGTGAAGTCAATAGGGCTTCACCCAGATGCAAGAGTTTATCCATTTCGATTGAACTATAGATCCATAGCTTTAGTGTACATGTGAATTGGCACAGGGTACATAGAACTTGAAGGGACCCTGAAGGGTCATTGAGTCCAGCCCCCTGCCTTCACTAGCAGGACCAAGTACTAATTTTACCCCAAATCCCTAAGCGGCCCCCTCAAGGATTGAACTCACAACTTTGCATTTAGCAGGCCAATGCTCAAACCACTGAACTATCCCTCCCCCAGTCTGATGACTGATTCTGCACCAATACAATCTTCCACATTTTGAAGACATAACTATTTTTTAATCTTTATGTTCATATACCAGTTCAGATGCCTTTAAAGTTAATGCTACGACAATTATTACTTAACAGCTTTCATAGGCATCTGTCAATTCTCTTCTTGTCAGCAGGAAATAAATAGTTTCAGAAGGCTGGTACACAGAATGAAAAAAGGCTAGCACTGGGAAATATTTATTACCCAGTGGAATTCAGAAATTTCTGAACAACATAATCAGTTGTGAGGAGGTCAGATAGTACGATGACAGGATAGAGAGCAAGGGAGAAAAACAAGCTGAGAGAACAGGAGATGAGCACAGAAGTAGAAATCATACTACAGAAGTATAAAGGCTAATGTCTATCTTTATTTCTTCACAGCACGTGAAGTAGTAAAATCTTGTACAAATATTTTAAACAACAAATCTAGCTTAAACAACTCAAATCTTGTCTTCCATTTTGAGAGTTATTATTCCTAACTGGTAATAGTCTTCATTTTGAGATTTGTGCCTAACTTCAGGTGCATTTCAATGGCTCTACTCACATGCTTAAAATTAGCCATGTGCTTAAGTATCTTGCTGAACCAAGGGCCTTAAAGAATAGGGAATTTCTCTAACAAGCAGAATCTTTCAAACTGAAGACATTTTTGTAAGCATGACCACTGTGTGCAAGTTTATTCACCCACTCATATATTCTACTTTTCATTTCTTGCAATCTTTTCAATGTCATCACCAACTCTATTGCTGTTTTATCATCATGCCTATGTTTGGGTAATAAACTAATAAGGAAAGCCATAATATTGCAAAAACAAAAATTGGGGTGGGAGCGGGAAATGCAAATGAAAAGAAACTCTTTGAAATGGAAAGCATTTTAGAAAAAGAAAGCGCTAATCAAATTAGGAAGAGAAAAGAAATGAATAAGAAAAAATAAAACCAAAAATCAATGTTTGGAGTCTATGACCTATATACAATTACACACAGTTATGGGAATGAATTTATATTACTTCCTGACATAAATTACCCTTTATTTTCAAACATTAATCCTCCCATATCTCCCAAAACATTTCAAGGTCTTCATTAGATCATCAACTCCTCAGAAAAACAATTCTACCTATGCACAGAAACTAATTTTTAATATTGGTAGACTTAGCTACTCCTTTTCATACATGCTAATAGAATCACCTTGGTCACAGTGGCGGTACAGTAGCATGGTGGCTTAGTTTCAAGGTTAAAAGCTTCTTTGGAGGGTAAAAGATTTTACTGTTGGAGCTCAAGTACTGATTCATGTTTGTTAGGGCTGCAGCTCATTCACCTGTAAGGCTTTACAGAAGGACTTTGGCTCTGCAAAAGGAACTCAGCAAGGCTTATCTTCCTGCTGGGAAAATAATAGGTTTTACCCCATGTGTGGATGGTTTGTTTGTTTTAATTTGTGCAGTGAAGGAAACCTTTTATAGTTACACAGGATAAACTAATAGATAGATTTTCACAAACAGTTTTGGGGTGAAAAGACGACTTGGCTAATTATTCCCATTGCAACTGGGGGATGGAAGATACTAGAAAAGTCCTCTCTTGTCTGAGAGAGTGAGGGCAGCAACTAGACAGCTGCAGGCAAAGAACTGTGTTCAGGGCACAGAAAAACAAAGATGAATGCAGAGGAAAACAGAAAAAAACAATAGTGATCATAAATAGAGCATATGGATGCTATTATTATTGCTGGCTTTCATCTCTCTCGCTCTCATACACAAGTACAGGTGGAAGGTTATTTATTCATAAATTGACTTATAACTGGCTTGAAAATTTAACCTACTGGTCTATAGGTGGCAACTCCATGGGTGCTCCCGGGCTGGAGCTCCGCAAGTGTGTCGCCGCATCCTGCTTCTCCCCCCATTCTCCCAGCACTCGTGTTGCGAAACAACTGTTTCATGGGGCAGGGAGGGAGGAGGGAAGAGTGGGAACATGGCACACCAGTAGAAGAGGCGGGCCTGGGACGGGGACTTGGGGAAGGGATCCAATAGGAGCAAGGAGGGGGCGGAGTTGGGGTAGGGACTTTGGGGAAGGGGTTGGAATGGGGCGGGGCCAGGGAAAAGGTGGAGTCGGGGTGGGGGTGCGCGAGCACACACTGCTGCCGGAGAAAGTTGGCGCCTATGTACTGGTCTTCTGATAGACTAGTGGTTCAATGCCATCAGCAAACACCCTAGGTAACATAGCTTGCAAGCCACATACAATTTTTTTTTAAGCAGGAATTATTTTGACCCTTGAGACAAAAGATCTTGGGCTAGATTCACAAAGGTATTTAGGTGCCTAAGGTTAAAATGTAGATCCTCAAAACCCTCACTCACCTGCCACCTAACCCTATAGGGTGCCTAAATTCCCTAGGAGCCTATGTTTTCACTAATAGAACCCCTATGTAGCAGTGCCTGCTCCCGGCTCCTCCACAAACTCAGTCGGAGACTGCTCCAAAGTACATGCAGCAGTGCTCTTTTATTGTTTGTGCCTATCTCCACCACCTACTATTTACATATCTTACAGACCAATACCCTGGGAGACCACTATCTTCTCCTGCCAGCAGGGATCTAGAGCTCCTTGATCCTCCCTTTCCTGTTTCTCCCCTCTTGCTTCCTCCCAGCCAGCTTTATATAGCAGGCTGGCCACTCAGGTCCGCAGGTGCATCCCCTCAGGTTATTAGGGCGTAGCCTCCCCGGCCAGTCCCAACTAATCCCCCTTTTTAAGCGGAGCTGGGCTAACAGGGGCCTGGCTTGGATCTCCTAGCCAGCACCCTGTTGCACCCTATAAATCTGCTGGTGGACGTGCACAAAGCAGCCTAAATCTTGACACCCAGCACATAGCTCATACCCAAGCACTGTGACCACTGGGATTCATTAACTAGGCGATCCCCCGCCTAATCTTGTAGGCATGCTCAGAGGCTACCTACCAGACCAGGCCCTGCACAGAAGGGAATGGTGGTAGTCCTGTTGAAAGTATTCCTCTTGGCATTAAATAATTCAATATTCATTGGCTCATAAAGTGAGAATGATTCTACAGCTTAGTTGGTTAGTGCCTCACCCGGGAGAGAGGAGATGCAGGTTCCAGCCTCTGTCCCAATGATTATTTAAGTATTTTATAAAAAGAGGAAAGACTCCAACAGGAGATACTTACACAGACCCACCCAGGTTACTCACTTGGGAGGTCACAGAGTCATAGAGTTTAATGGCAAAAGGGATCACTAGATCATCACTAGATCTGAGACGTTCAGCTCATAGGTTTTGCTAGAACTTGAATCGACTTTCATTTTGAGTAGATTCTGTATTGCAATTGAACATATGGTGTAGTTTTAGTCCTAGTCAAACATGTAAATTTTTACATATGTGGGAAAACCCCAGTCTGGTGTATGTCTGCACTGATAGTCATTCAAACCAGAGACATTAAATGAAAATAAAGACTATTTATATTTGTTGGTTTGAAACCAGAACTTCAGATTTTCCATTTTTATTTTTTAAGTATCCCAGCTTTTGTAAGGGTCAATAGTAGAAAAGAGTGAGAGAGACAGACATAATTTCTGGTGCAAAAATCAGGGAACAGTTGACAGATATTGTTTATATCCTGTACTTAATTTACATAAAGTTCAGCATGGCTCTGTGCCACATTGCTGCTGTGCAAGGAATAGACAGTTTTGCTTGTCAAACACAATAAAGCAAATCAGTGTACTATCAATAGGATGTAAAATGACTCTAGTGCTGAAATTGCGTGCTGAGGATCCCGAGAGCTATAATTTACTGAACAAAAAACTTTGAATCTTAAAAGAAAAACAAGCTCTCTTAACATATTCACATTTTTTTTTGGCTAGTAAAAATGCTTAGCTCAGCAGTGTACCAACAGTTGGTGAAAAATTAACTAAGTAAACTCCCTTTGGAAGCTCCAGATTATCTGTCTTGAAATGGAAGCAGAGTTTTTAATTCACTGAAAAAAATAGAGACGTTTTTGATCATTAAATTCCCCCCCACAAATACTGTTTCTGTGCAAATTAAGGAAAGCATATGGATACTATTTATTTATTTTAGCTATTCAGATGAAATCATCACGACACTGAAAACACTAAAATAAGCCCAAAAGCAGAAATTATGGAGATGCAAATTTTTGAGGGACTATTTCTTATCTCTATATTTAGCTATCCTAAAATAGACATTGAAGTATGATCCCTTTCATCAATCTGATATGAAGGTTAAAATAAAACAAATTAACCCTAGATCTTGCCAATATATTTCCACAATTATTGTGGTTTTTAATTTTTTTCTACGCAGATACAGTGTATATGCTTCTATTTATTTATTTACTTACTGTTATATTCCGACTGTACTAGCGTAATTACAATGACAATATTTAACCACGCACTACCAATTTCCAACAGTATGTTAAAGAAATACAGCAATATTGAAGCCCATTTCCTTTATTTAGAGGGTCATATATTCTAAGATATTTACAGAGTACCAGTCACATTTGTACAGTAGTGAGAGCGACATGCTGTAAGACAGTTACTTCCATTACTATATTATTGTGATCTACCATTATTTCCAATGGAATTGATGGTTAAAGGTATAGCGACAAATTAGAAGGTCCGACAAGTATGAAATGTAACCTTTTCACCTCTGCAAGACTTTCTTCAAATCCTCAGCTAAAAAACAAAGGTAGAGACTGCTACAGGCTGGGGACTGACTGTCTAAGCCGCAGTTCTGCAGAAAAGGACCTGGAAATTACAGTGGACGAGAAGCTGGATATGAGTCATCAGTGTGCCCTTGTGGCAAAGAAGACCAATGGCATATTGGGCTGTATTAGTAGGAGCATTGCCAGCAGATCGAGGGAAATGATTATTCCCCTCTATTCTGCACTGGTGATACCACACCTGGAGCATTGCATCCAGTTTTGCCCCCCCCCCCCTCCCGGCCACTACAGAAGGGATGTGGACAAATTGGAGAGAGTCCAGTGGAGGGCAATGAAAATGATTAGTGGTCTGGGGCAAATGACTTACGAGGAGAAGCTGAGGGAATTGGGATTATTTAGTCTGCAGAAAAGAAGAGTGAGGGGGGATTTGATAGCAGCCATCAATTACCTGAAAGGGGGTTCCAAAGAGGATGGAGCTAAGCTGTTCTCAGTGGTGGCAGATGATAGAAGAAGCAGCAATGTTCTTAAGTGCAGTGGGGGAGGTCTAGGTTGGATATTTGAAACACTATTTCACTAGGAGGGTGGTGAAGCACTGGAATGGGTTACCTAGGGAGGTAGTGGAATCTCCATCCTTCGAGGTTTTTAAGGCCCGGCTTGACAAAGCCCTGGCTGGGATGATTTAGTTGGGGTTGGTCCTGCTTTGAGCAGAGGATTGGACTAGATGACCTCCTGAGGTCTCTTCCAAGATTCTATTCTATGATTCTATAGCTATGTGCAGTGGTATAGCTTTGCAAATACTTGAAAAGATTTACAGCCTGACTGTGCAATCCTTACTCAGACCTATGTCTCATTTCAATTCTCATCAACCTGAGTAAGGGCTGCAAGTCTCTAAGTATGAAAATATATAATTTAAAATGGAGATATATTAAAAATATCCCTTTTAATTTCTTTTCTTTATTCTTTGTTATCAGATTTCAATACCATTCTCCAGCACATCAAGTCTCTATAAGCCACAGTATCTGCAGGGCTAATCTATAATAACATAACTGTCTGGAGTTCATCCCATCTTCTGCATGGAGTCATGAAACTCAATTATTAAGTGAGAAAAAAATTGAAAAGCCAAAACAACAATCCAGAGCTGGTGTCAGAATGTCAATGGAACTACCATAGTTATCACAGTGTGAAGTTGAAACACTTAGGAAATTTAGAACATTCAATCCAGCCTATTACCAGCCCACACAGAGCAATACAGGGCAAGTGTAATTTAAAGAGACTTTATCAAGGTTAGCAGGCCCAAAATTTGACCTACCTTTTTCCCCCTTCCTTTTTCTATCTTTTAAAATAAAGTTACTGTAATTGAAATGTGCATGTTAATTCATTTAATCTGTTTTCAATATAAACATTTCAGGGGTCTTTTTTTTTTAAAAAAGTCACAGTATCCCTGAAATCATGATAAAACCTATACAAATAAAGCAGTGTCCATACATAATAGAAAAACTTAATGCAGTGAGAAAACAAGTTTCAGTTTGAAGCATTTAGTGGTATGAATAATGAATTACAAATATTTAAAGTTATGTTTAAGGTCACAGAAAAGCCTGAAAGAATCATGTTTAAAAGGACATTAAAAGGTATGTTTAAATATTTCTTTCAGTATTCTAGAAAAAAAGCAGTCCCTCACTCTTTATTTAAATTAAAATACCACTTTGTGATTGACCTTTTTTAACATGGCCCAGGGGAAGAGGATACCACTTCATTAGAACAGTAGTAAAATGAAAATGAGCTATATAGTATAGAAAGATGGCAGCTAAGCATTAAAATGTGTTTTCCCAGAAGGCTTCATATTTTTGGGAAGGCTGTCCGTACTTCGGGAACTGAGAGAATTCATATGCTTCCATTAGTGTTAGCCTTAGTTCTATGTACCTGATGGGCATAATCTTGCATCACTGAAGTCAGTACGAGTAATGCTATAGCCTTTAATGGGAGCAGAGCCACACAGCACGTTTCCTGTGAGACTTGCTTAGTGCTGTCACCTAAAATATAATCTCCCATTTCCCAGTGTCAGCATCTGAGTCTGATGGCAATGACTCATAGCAGAGACTGAATGCGGTTTGAAAAGTTGTGTATCAGCATCATCTCCTGACTTCTCAGTGCTTGTACAAGGATCATTAGAGGTCACAGAGACTCTCAAAAGCGAGTGAGGGTGCTGCATTCTGAAGTGTTAACAGGAGGATAGGAGGCAATTGAGGCTGGGGTGTCATGGCTGCATGGAGGTGGGGACCTGGAGATAGGTTTAAAGGGAGCTGGATGGAGCTCCTTCAAAGCCTATGGCTGGCCCTGGCTTCATTTTCTAATGTAGGGCTACTATGGGAAAATGACACAATGAAAGTCCACACGTCATGCTCCAGTAACTCTATATGCCTTAATTTAAATGGAAAATGTTTTTTGAGGGAATGAGGAAGTAACTTGCATTTCATGACTAATGTGACATTCTGTTATTAATACTAAAATACATTTGAAATTTGCTTTAAGTCTTTATAAAGATATTAAACAACAGGGGGAGAGAAAGTGAATACACTTAACAGATAGCTACATATGCAGCTCAGACTGAAGTCAGTGAAAGTTTTGCTACTGACTTCAGAAGAACTGAGCCCACAGTCAGGATCCCAACCACTCACAAACCTCTTTGCTGCACAGTTATTAATTAAGTCCTACTGGGGCATCAACTGAAGTCTATGTACATATCAAAAAAATATTGTCATTTGAAAGTCATGTCCCTCTCAATCTGATGATTAAGAAACCAGATCTTTTTCTACTGATTTTCCATGTGGGTTTTGACTGTATTAAGACACCATTATTAAAAAATATTTAAAAATTAATAATATAAATTATATGTTTGGTGAGCACTAAGAGAGGCTGTGTCCTTGCCTTTAATGAACTGGTACCGTATACTAAGTAATTAGTACATTACTAAATAAATATATAAAACTAAAATAGTAAACTGTGTGCAATCTATCAAGCAACAAAAAGCATAGATCACAAAGAAAGTGTTATGCAGCAAAACAAGAGAAAATACAGAATATCAAACTTAAAAAAAAAAAAAAACGTAATCTGTAATAAGATTAAAACCATTCATGACTCCAGCTAAATACATTCAAGTAAAAAAGAATAAGCAACCTAAAGTTCAATTTGCTTATCTCAATAAGGCCCCAATTGTGCATGTTTTTCCACATGGGCAAACTCCTGCATTATAGGGTATGGCTACCCAGCAGCTGGGCAGGTGCATTCCAGCATGGATAGAAAGACATACAGTAACTCTGCTCAAGCTAGCACACTAAAAATAGCAGTGTGGCTGTGGCAGGATGAACAGCATCTCAGGCTAGCTGCTGGAGTACACTCCTGCTGCCTGGCCCTCTGGCCAGGGCTGGCTCCAGCATTTCTGCCGCCCCAAGCAAAAAAAAAAAAAAAAAAAGCCGCGATTGGCAGTTCAGCTGCAGGTCCTTCGCTCCTAGAGGGAGTGAGGGACCTGCCGCCCCCGAATTGCCGCTGGTGCCGCCCATCTCCCTTGGCCGCCCCAAGCACCTGCTTGTTATGCTGACGCCTGGAGCCGCCCCTGCCTCTGCCTGTGTAATGAGGTGGCTAGCCTGTGCCACCCATGCTGCTGTGGGCCACACTTTAACTTTTAGCATGCTAGCTCAAGCACAGCTAGTGTGTGTCTGTCTACCTGCGCTGCTTGTAGACATACCCTTAGTGTGGTCACACATATCTTTTAGTATGTTAACAACAATACAAAGACTATTCAGCTTTTGTTGCCTACTAATTACATTGGCATTGATGACTATAGCAGATTTAATAGAGAGATCTAAGGAAAAAATATGTGAACAAAGGATTAGTATACCAAAAAAAAAAAAGTCCTTCAGTCCTTTTGATGTAAATAAGCACCCTTAAAATCAGGGATAGCCCTCTAAATGTATTACACTTTCGGAGCATTTCAGCCTCATCATGGGGGAGAAAGCCAATAGCAAACAGCCATCATAGCATCCTGTGTATCGTTTTCTTATCCCTTTTTCCTTAACCTGTAACTTTTTCTAAATCTCATTTTAACAGGAATGATTTTGTTTCACTGACTGTACAGCTAGTTAAGGCTGCTATTATAAAAAGTGAAGTGACAGAAAACAAGTTGTTATCCCAAAACAAAATATCCAGCCAGACAACATAACCAGTCTTACAGCGAAATAAGCTGCAGTTGTTCGTGTGTGTAGTTGCTGGCTATAATACATAAGGTAAATCCTGCAGCAGCACTTAATGCTTATTCAGGGAAAACCCTCACAGAAGCCAGTAGGAATTGTACATAAGTGAATCCTGAGTGAAGGATTTGGCCCATGGTCTACTCTTGTACAGATGGAAAGCATGAGATTAACAAACACATACAACATGCAATAATAAAGACAAACTGTATGGCTATGAGATACTAATCTTATCCTCATTGATTCCCATAAATCAATTCCATAATATCTGCATTTATGGGAACCAATGAGGATTAACATAATTTCCCAGGGCCATTATGTCATATCTTTACACTGCATATTATTTACAATACAGGATTATTGCTTTGGTTATTCATTTTTATCCCTTTTATAGTTAAGTATTACAAATATTTAATTTTAATATGATTTTCTCCCAATCCCCTATAGTTGGTTTATTAGTATCTGTGATAGTTACCTTGGAAACCAATGCAGGACCGATTTCAATAGGTTGGGGTGGAATTTCAAGCATTATGGTGCATGTGTGAGAGAAATGCAGACATTAAGGAAATTCTTGAAAATACTTGTGTTATTGTTTAATATGCAGATATAGTATTAAATGCCAAGAACAGAGTTGTTTAACCAAATAAGGGGCTTAGTCCTATTTCAGTTGTTTCTAGCAGCATAACTCCTAAACATGAAATTAAGGTCAGTGTTCAGAGTTAGATGAACACATTTGAAAGCAAGTATTTCTAAGAATTTAAATATGCTTATGAACTATGGTAAAATGTGATTGTGGTGACTGGAGACACACACACACAAGCGTGAGTTTGTCCTCCCTGTACATTAATATAATTCTTCATAGCTATACATCTACTGCAGTTTGAGGTGAAACAAGACCAAAATACCCAACCCTATAATGGCATCTGCGAATGCTCCTAAATACTTCCTTTAGCGATAGTCTAAACCCAGGATATTACCATTTTTGTAGTATGGGCCTATTGCTGTTCCCTCCTGTGGAAACAGGTATGGGATGGGATTCAAGAGGTCTGGAAGTACTATGAGGTTTACCTCACAGTGTTTCCATGAAATCTTTCCCTAAAAGAGGAAGAGTGTGAGGTGCATTCCTGCTCAACCCCATCCAACTCTGTCAGCAACACAACTCCATTAGGAGCCAAACTGTTGCCATTGGACAGGTAAACATTGTGCTATACTCTTTCAGGATATGACATGAAGATGCAGGGCAGAGTTAAATGACTTGAAGGGAAAATGAAGAAGCATTGTATGTAGTTACAGATGTGTGCTCCCTTCGGCTCAGAGAACTGGAGGGGAATATTTAAACCTATCTTTTGCTTGTCTTTGTTACTTTAAATGTGAGGTGGTGACTATCAGAAGATTTTAAGGTTCTGATCTGTTTCAATAAGCACCTGCAAGTGTTTACTGGACTTTTAATCCCTACCTTATTCAAAATATCCACATTTCTTTTAGGTATGCAAAATTGGGATAGAATTCAAGATCAGACTCCTGTGACATTTCTATATTTCCAACTTCTAGTGAAGCCAGAAATATCAGACTGTCTTCTGGAATATTTTAAAATTACTGCTTCCAGTATTAACTGGAACCAGAAAACAAAGACATGTGAAGATATACAATAATGGGAAAAGAAAGTTACCTGGTAGTTTTTGACCTTTCAGAAAAAGGGCTCTATTTGATTTTTTTTTTTTTTTTTTTTTTTTTTTTTTTAAATCCTGAACTCGTCTGCCTACATTCAGTTTAGTTTCTGGTTAAATTCTTTTTGGAATCTTCACCAAAATTATGTATTTTTCCTCTCCATATTTTTTTTTAAATATAGCAGATCATGTAATTATTGATGTTGGCTTAGGGTTCCATTTCTATCTCAAGAAAACATTAACAGGTCTGTGATTGTATGCTGATCCTTCAATTCTGAATAGGATAGGAAGGTTAGATTTTAAGAACCCTATAGATCCATCCAGATTTGATCACAGGTAAAAGAGTGCTTTCAGAACTTTGCCCAAAAGACCCTGATGCAGTACCTCCTTGATTAAGCATGAAGTTGTTTATGAGAAAACCAATAATTTACCTGATTTGTCCACTACTTCATGTCACATCACTCTGATCACACAGGTGTTTAATATTCATAAAGAGCAGCTGGATGGGACTGCATGGATTTCCACTTCATCTACATCATATTTTTGATTAGGTAATGCAGAGCTTCTTTGGCTGAGTGCAGTGAAGATGCTTTCAGAGCTTCTCACAAATCAAACATTGTATGAGATACAGTCCAAAGAAGGGTAAAAAAAAGACTTAGAAGCCCAAACAAGTAAGTATAATTTGCAGATATCTAAGGGGGACATAATAACAATGACATGAATAAGCATAATGAGATGTTAACAAAAAGGCACTGTCAGTAATGATACCCTTAGATAAATGGCAAATGTACTTGCTTGAACTCTATCATTACTACTTCAATCACAGCCATACTTAAACTTTGGGGAACTAATTTCATTTATAAATTCTGCTGCTGCATATCAATTATTAGCAGCATTGCTGCCTGTTAGGTTTAGAACTGCTGTGCTAGAGGGTAGCTGATTGTCTGATATAACCTGCAATAAAAGGAGAGTTCGAAACCACTTTAAATGTCAAAAAAATGCAACAGTAAGGGGACATAGCCACTGGTTTTGTCAGCTATTTTGTTACCCTTTCTAAGATGTGCAACCCTATTTGCCTTTAACTGAGTGCATCACTGCCCCTTTCCATTATCCCATCAATCCAACTAGTCTACATGAATGCTAAGTGATAATCCCGCAGACCAAGGGATGCAGCAAACTACTTGAGCCTTTCTTCAGAGAGAACTGGGGCTCCTAGGGGTTATGAATGCAATGTTGAAGTTAGTTCCTTTAGAATAATGTTAAGAAATTGAAATTGGTCCCTCATTTCAAGGGCAATAATTGTTCCTCGATCTTATGGAAATTAAACTAAAACCAGTTCTTTAAACATAGTCCTTTCCCTTCAGGGAAAAGCTCAAGTCTTTTCTACTCTCTACTACCTAACTTGTCTTCATTCATTTGCAGCATCCCCAGTAAAGCCTAGGTTATCCAAGTCAATGAGAAGACGGAGATGAGTGTCTGACATCTGCAGATCCTTGGTGGTGGCCCTTGTTCCTAGGGCTTCCTAAAAGTCCGGACAGGAGAGACTTTTGTAGTGCCCTGGATATCAGTTAACCCGGAGCTGCCTATTCTTTGTTTTTTACTGTCAAATGAGCTCCAGCTTAAAAACTTTCTCCCCCATGACTGGCAGTCCCAGAAGTTTCTCTGAAGCAGATCTTATTTTCTCCTTGACTACCTTAGTCTGGGGTTTGTAAGTTATGTAAGGTAAAGTATAAAGATTAGAACACTGTAAGAGAGGAAAATTCTTGAATCACATAAGAATTTTCCTCTCTCACCATATTCCAATCTTTATACTGTAAACTTGTTTGGATTGAGCCGGAAACTTAATATTAGTTTAAAACAGGCTTTTTATGTTTGATTTTTAAGTGGCTCATATAACCGTCTCTGAGCTGTTACATTTTTTGTCTTTTCAGTTTTTGCTTCCAGGCACCTTTGTTCCATTCCTCACTACAGGGCCACAGTACAGGTTTAGGGAACTTGGAGAGCACTTGATTAAACTCTGGAAAATAGGCACAGCAAGTGTAACTTTATGTCATAGTCTAAAGTGGAGGTATCTAAGACCAGGAATCAACAGTTCATCCCTATTTAGCAAAACACATAAATACCTGCTTAACTTCAAGTATGTGTTTAAATGCTTTGTTGAATATGGATGGATTTAGGCACAGGCTTAATGTTTTCCTTGATTGTGTCCTAATACTTGAGATTACTATCCACAAATAGAAACAGAATATTTATGTTACTAGTGTCTGACACTGAATTGTTCCCACACTGTTGAATCCACTGTTTTAGTCATGTTACCTTTAAACAACATCTGGCATTGCTAAGGGCATATATGTCACAGAAAAACATTAAATTCTAATTCTAGAATGTTTCTTAGTTGTTCCATATTTTTAAAAAGTCCTTCTTCCCCATCCAGCATTGTTACTTGTTCAAAACTGATACTATATGTTCATGCATAAAACATTTAAAGTTATATACTAACCAATAGCTAAGCATTATTTTATAATGTTTTTTTCCTTGACTCAAATGTGTTACCAGTTGCAACTTTCAGGGTCATAAAAAATGATCCTTGGTATTTTTCTGAAGTGTGCCTGAATTGTGTCATACGTATTTGAAAGGTATAGGTAATGGCATAATTCCTTTTAAAATGCAATAAATAAATAAATAAAATAATCTGGCTTTAATAACTGATTAACAACTGAAATGGCTTATGCAATAGCAAAAGACTGTGGGTAATTTAAAATAGCAACTTAAGAAATGGTTTAAACCTTTGGCCCATTTTTTGATTTCTCTATGTAGAACATTTTCAGGGAAATTAACATGAATAAGTTGAACTATACATGGTTAAATCTGCTTATTATGATAAAAGTAGTGTGT
The DNA here is from genome assembly GCF_013100865.1 of Trachemys scripta elegans. NCBI lineage: Eukaryota > Metazoa > Chordata > Testudines > Emydidae > Trachemys > Trachemys scripta. The sequence goes on from NC_048307.1 coordinate 28,207,162, forward strand.
AACTGTTCCACTATACCAATGGCATATATCTATGAGGATCCCATCTTTTCTGAATGGTTTATTATAAGCCACTAAAACTCAAATTTGGATAAAAATTTGCATACCGGTTGTCAGACTGAAGGCAAATATATTTACATAAATACAAAACAAAAGCTAAAAACACTACATCTAAAAATTGGTCATGGAGTACATATGACTATAAACTCATTATGTTATGCATAATAACATCAGAAGAATAACTGATTAAAACGGGAAAAACCAATGGGTTATATTCAAAGGCATAGAATAGGGCTCCCCTCAATCCTCATTTTTTGCAATTAAAAACAGCATTTTTATTATTTATCCATTTTCAAATGTAAATTAATGGTTCTGGTGTTAATCACTAAATTACTATATTCATAGAAAACCTGCGTTTATATAGATAATAGCATATTTTAATATTTATGAAATGTGCCTTATCTGTAAATATAAAACCCAGTAATTAGCACTAGAACTATAAATTATCATTCCTAAGTAAATAAATAATTAATAGGAATACCATTTGTTTGTTAAAAATTAAAAATGAAAAATATTTCCTAACTATCCCCTTGTGTCAAATACAGGTAGATAGAACTCACTCTGTGCTGCATTAAGCATTATAGATTAAATGTTGAAACTGTTCTTCTGAAAAATTATTACAATTCAGAATTTTCAAACTGAAAAAAATACTGTAAAGTCTGCACCATAATTTTGGCAGGTTTTTAAAAGTAAATATTGACTCGGACAAGAAAAATTGGAAGACAAACTGCCTGTGGGTAGTAATGGTTTGGACTGAATTAAGGAAACACTAAACCTGAAACTAAATAGGGCTTGTATTTGATACCTTTTATTATCTTGCATATATACACAGTATATTTACTCCACTAGATGTCTTAAACTAGCATTCTGCATCTTAAGCAACAATTCAATAGAAACTTATCTTTATTTCAACTACATCAGCTACATTACTATAATCACATATTTTAACACTATTTCTTTAACATTTCTTATTAAAATATCTCATGAGGTTTTTTTTTTTTTTTAATCTCGCTTATGGAAACCACAGATTGCAAAACTGGTAGACAGTCAAACATTTCATGTTTTTCAGCTTTTTCCATTTGAAAAACACTTTTCTTTCAGCCATAGGAAAATAATTATATATTTCAGAGAGTAAAACTGAGCTGTCCTATTAGCAGTGAATTGCTAATAATACTAGTTGTTAGTGATTAAATGTTAATACTTTATTTATGAATAATCAGTACCACTTCACATTAAAACAGGGCCCATAGCTTTCTGAGGATACATAGTATTTAACTCAGTTTGTGGAATTCCCTCTCTCTAATTCAACACATAGCATGGGATATAACTAATCTTTGGGAATGGCTTTGCCACAAGAAAGAAAGCAGTAAAAGGAACAGGTAAACAGGAGGGCTGGAAAGCAATGGAACCTGTAGTGTAAGCTTAACTAAGCGAAAATTATCAAATGTTGTTGTGCACATAAAATCTGGTATGATGTGCCCAAGCATCCTAGCTGAGGGTGGATACACATGGAATTTTTAAAAGGGGGCTTTACTGATGAACATCTGCTAATATTGCCTCTTTTTGTTTGTTATTCTGTGGCTCCAAGTTGTTAAGCAACTCAGCTGGAAGCTCCCTAAACTAATCTTTGGTTTAAAAAACCATCTAAACATAGCTGGGGCTGGGAAAAGGAAGAAGTGGCAGCCATCTGAACTCTGGTACAGGATCTCACAGAACCCTGCCTAGTGATCTTCAGAATTAAATGTGTTTCGAGCCAAATAATGGCATGGGGCGTTGAGAAGGGAAGTGGGTAACTGAGAGAATCTTATAACTGTTTGCCAACTAAACTGAAAAGGTGGGAGAATATTTGCAATAGTCTTTCATGTTGTATCATGTGTAAGCAAGGTATTTCAGAGAAAGGTCTATGATACAATCCAACAAAACAGTTTACAAGCTAGACTTAGTGGTTCAATTGACCCACAAATACAGTAACTGGAAGTACCGAGTTTTTCTTTTTGCTAGATATAAAAATTACGTACTGAATTTAGTATAGTTGGAAGCTTCCCCTTTGTCACTCTGGAGATAGAAACTTATTCATGAATAAAGAAGAGGTAGAACATTGGCAGTAGCAATGGCAAGCTTCTCCACATTAATATACCAATGGGATTCATTCCTTTATAGAAATGACCACCTTTAGGGATGAGATGTTGTTCATTCAGGGTTTTTTTTGCCTCTCTTTGATACCACCATTACAATGTTGCCAATTGAAACTAGTGACCAAAACATCACAGGCAATGTCTAGCTTCAGTTCTGTCTTGCAGAGCTGGCAGATTATCAGTTGAAGTGAATTTAATTTAGTCTTATGTTCCAAACTTTAAAGGTAAACCATTCCAGAGTAAAACAAAATGTTACTTTTTGCCCCATTTACTAAACTTTACTGTTCTAATCTACAAGTGCCTATATTTGTATTGTTCTCTTTATTATTCATTTTTCTGCTGTTTTAATCCTTCCTGTACAGGCTAAAAGATGAAGGAGGCACTTTGCAAAACATAATGGCTTAATTATGGCAAGATATTGTCTTCTGGTGTCCGTGCCTTGTTGTGGCGGGACAGCTTGCATGCTCTAACGATCCCCAGAGTCTGTGTCGCCAGGGGCTTTTTGCTCCTGGTAGGTTCAACCAGGCCGGATTGGTCTGTGGGGGAGGGGCCAGACAAAAAAGACACCCTAGTCCTACAAGTTGGAGGTTAGGCACAGTGCTAACAACCCTGTCCTGTAAAAAACAAAATATGTTACGGAAACAGAGATGGAGAATTCAACTATTACTGTGTGTGATGGCCTTCAGGAGTCAATGACCCGTATGACTGCCAGTGGTGAAAGCCAAAAGGAAGCTACTGACATGAAGACTGAAGTGCTCAATAACAAGACAAAAACAAACTTGTTTTTTGGAATGTATGGACAATGTACGGAACAGGGAAGCTAGCTCAGGTCATAGCAGAGATGAGATGCTATAGCTTATGGTGTCAGTGAGAGCAGATGGACGGAATCAGGAAGATTAACAACAGCCTCAGGAGAAACTTTGCTGATTTCTGGATGGGATGATGGACAATATCATGCAGTAGTTGCCATCCTTTCGAAGAAGGGAGTGGAACATTCCCTGCTTGAAAGGAAAGCCATTAGCAGCAGACTTATGAGAGCCAGACTGAAAGGGAAACATAATAATTTCACCCCGATTCAATGCTATGCTCCGACAAATGACAGTGATGAAGAAGTAAAGGACAAATTCTACTTTACACTATGGCTGGAGTTAGAGAGAGTACCTCGCCAGGACCTAACTATTGTCATGGGAGACCTGAATGCCAAGGTCGGTAAGGATAACACAAACAATGACAGAGCAATGGGAAGACATGGGTTGGAACCATGAATGAAAACTCATAGACTCATAGACTCATAGACATTAAGGTCAGAAGGGACCATTATGATCATCTGGTCTGACCCCCTGCATGCTGCAGGCCGCAAGACCCTTCCCTGTACTCTACCGTTGAAGTCCCCAGTCCTGTGTTTTAGTGACTTCAATCGGCTGAGACCCTCCTGCTAGTGATCCCTGCCCCATGCTGCGGAGGAAGGCGAAAAACCTCCAGAGGCTCGGCCAATCTACCCTGGAGGAAAATTCCTTCCCGACCCCAAATATGGCGATCAGTAATACCCCGAGCATATAGGCAAGAGTCTCTAGCCTGACCCTTGTTGGCCATTATGTTGTTCATGTACCATTGCTTGGTTTTCCTTGACTACTATGTTTTATCATTAAACCATTCCCTCCATAAACTTATCCAACTTAATCTTAAAACCAGACAGGTCCGTCGCCCCCACCGTTTCCCTCGGAAGGCCGTTCCAATATTTCACCCCTCTGATGGTCAGAAACCTTCGTCTAATTTCTAGCCTAAACTTCCCCCCGGCCAGTTTGTATCCATTCGTTCTCGTGTCCACATTAGTACTAAACTGGAATAATTCCTCTCCCTCCCTTGTATTAACCCCTCTGATATATTTAAAGATAGCAATCATATCCCCCCTCAGCCTTCGCTTTGTCAGACTAAACAACCCAAGCTCCTCTAATCTCTTTTCATACGACAGGTTTTCCATTCCTCTGATCATCTTAGTCGCCCTTCTCTGCACCCGTTCCAGTTTGAGTTCATCTTTTTTAAACATTGGAGACCAGAACTGCACACAGTACTCCAAATGAGGTCTCACCAGTGCCTTATACAACGGAAGCAGGACCTCCCTATCTCTACTAGATATACCTCGCCTAATACATCCCAAGACCGCATTGGCTTTTTTCACCGCCACGTCACATTGCCGACTCATAGTCATCCTGCGGTCCACAAGGACCCCTAGGTCCTTCTCCTCTTCCGTTACTTCTAACCAATGCGTCCCCATCTTGTAACTAAAATTGTTATTATTCGTCCCCAAGTGCATAACCTTACACTTTTTACTATTAAATTTCATCCTATTTCTAATACTCCAATTCACAAGCTCATTCAAGTCTCCCTGCAGAGTATCCCTATCCTCCTCCGAGTTTGCAACTCCTCCCACCTTCGTATCATCCGCAAACTTTATCAGCCCACTCTTGCAATCTGTCCCGAGGTCAGTTATAAATAGATTAAATAAGATGGGTCCCAAAACCGAACCTTGAGGCACTCCACTAGTAACCTCCCTCCAACCCGACAATTCACCCTTTAATACGACCCGCTGCATTCTCCCCATTAACCAATTCCCTATCCACCTCTGGATTTTCATATCGATCCCCATGTTTTTCATTTTAACCAATAGTTCCTCATGGGGTACTGTATCAAACGCTTTACTGAAATCCAGGTAAATTAGGTCCACCGCATTTCCCTTATCTAATAAGTCCGTTACTTTCTCAAAGAAGGAGATCAGATTCGTTTGGCACGATCTGCCCTTCGTAAAACCATGCTGTAATTTATCGCATTTGCCATTAACCTCAAGGTCCTCAACTAGTTTCTCTTTCAGAATCTTCTCCAGCACCTTGCACACTACTGATGTTAAACTAACAGGCCTATAGTTACCCGGGTCACTTTTTTTCCCTTTCTTGAAAATAGGAACCACATTGGCTATTCTCCAGTCTAACGGGACTACCCCCGAGTTTACAGATTCATTAAATATAGTCGCTAATGGGCCTGCTATTTCCCGCGCCAATTCCTTCAATATTCTCGGATGAAGATCGTCTGGTCCACCCGACTTAGTCCCATTAAGGCGTTCTAGTTTTGTTTCTACCTCGGATGCGGTAATCCCCCATCCCGTATGCCCCTCTGTAACGGTGCTAGTATCCCTAATACCTTCATTGGCCTCATTAAACACCGATGCAAAATATTCATTGAGATATTGCGCCATGCCTAGATTATCTTTAATCTCCTCTCCGGCTATAGTCTTCAGCGGTCCCACTTCTTCTTTCTTTGCTTTCTTCCTATTTATATGGCTGTAAAACCTCTTACTATTACTTTTAATTCCCCTCGCTAAGTCCAACTCTTCCCGGCCTTTGGCCTTTCTCACTCTATCTCTACATTCTCTGACTTCGCTAAGGTAAGTTTCCTTACTGATCCCTCCCCTCTTCCACTCTTTGTACGCTTTCTGTTTTTTCCTAATCGCCCCTTTCAGCCGGTCGCTCATCCAGCTCGGTCTAAGTCTCTTGCTTAGTAATCTTTTTCCCTTTTTGGGGATACAGGCCTCTGACAGCTCTTGCATCTTTAACTTAAAGTAATCCCAGGCTTCTTCTGCCTTTAGGTCCCTTAATACGTTTGCCCAATCCACTTCCCTTACCAGTCCCCTTAATTTGTTAAAATTGGCCTTTTTAAAATTATAAACCCTAGTCCTTGACTTAATTCTGGTACTCTTTCCATTTAGTTTAAAGCGAATTAGCTCATGATCACTGGAGCCCAAGTTGTCCCCCACTACCACTTCCTCAACAAGGTCCTCACTACTTACCAGAATCAAATCTAAAATGGCCTCCCCCCTCGTCGGCTCAGCTACCACTTGATAAAGGAATTGATCCGCAAGCACATCTAGGAACATCTGAGCCCTATTATTGCTACTAGCGTTTGTTCCCCAATCTATATCCGGGAAGTTAAAGTCCCCCATAATTACACAGTTTCTATTAGTATTTACCTCCCTTAATACATTAAACAATTCCTTATCCATATCCTGGGTCGATCCCGGCGGTCTATAGCACACCCCAAGCACTATCCCCGGAGAGGCTCTAGTAGTACTTTTACCCAGCTTGAGTATTGCCCAGACGGACTCTGTATTATCTATTCCATCCACTATTATTTCTTTACAGCTTATTTCACTATTGACATACAATGCCAACCCCCCCCCCTTTACCTTTATCCCGGTCTTTCCTAAACAGCGCATACCCCTCCATACCTGTGTTCCAGTCGTGACTGCCATTCCACCATGTTTCAGTTATTCCTACGATATCCGGTTTCAATTCTCGGACCAAGAGCTCCAATTCCTCCATTTTATTACCTAGGCTTCTCGCATTGGTGTACAAACAGCCTAATATATGTCGTTTAGCCTGTCTCCCATTACTAGCACTGTATGTTGCGCTCCTCTTTGTGTTCGTCCCCCCTGTCCCTCCTATGTCCAATCTCATTTCCCCGGCTATGTCTCCTCTTATTACACTCAGCTTTTCAATACCGGAAACTGGCGTGGAGATTAACTGTGCATCTCCCAACCATCTCCCCAAACTTCCTAGTTTAAAGCTCTTTTGATAAGATGAGCCAGCCTCCCTCCCAGAAGTCTATTTCCTTCCCTACTCAGGTGAAGCCCATCCCGCGAGAACAGGTGTCTGTCCCCGAAAGCCTCCCAGTGGCCATACATCCCAAAGCCCTCCTTATAGCACCACTCCCTTAGCCAACTATTTATCCTCGCAATCCTATCAGCCCTTTGGTGCCCTTCCCTCGGAACAGGCAGAATCCCACTAAAGATAACCTGAGCCTCTATCTCCTTGAGAGTCTTCCCCAGCCTGGCATAATCTCCCTTGATTCTCTCTAACGAGAACCTAGCCGTGTCATTCGTTCCCACATGAAGGATTATCAAGGGGTTCTTACCTGCTCCTTTCAGGATCCTTTTCAACCGCAGGTCCACATCGCGTATCTTTGCACCCGGTAGACAGCACACCCTTCTGTTCTCCGGGTCCGCCCTGGTCACAGGCCTGTCCAATCTCCTCAGTAAAGAGTCTCCAATTACATACACCTGCCGTCGCCTGGCAACAGTGCGATCTAGTAATCTAGTCTCCGATCCCTCTAGTCCTGACCTGTGTCTGCTCCTATCTTCCCTTATGCTCCCCCTTATGCCTTCCTGTATCCTCTGGTGGCCCATAATTGGTGCTGTCTCCATCAACTCCTCCCCCCTCTCTCTCGGACTAGCCGCTCTTCTCTTCTTCCTCACCCTCCCACCTTCAGTCATCACCTGCTGCCCCTCTACCTCGTTCTCCAAACACTCAAACCTATTCCTGAGTTCTATTCCCCCCTCACTGGCCCTCCTTTTCCTTGGCCTACTTCTCACAGTCACATGCCTCCACTTCCCTGGATCTCCTCCTTCCATTCCCCTCTCGCTGTCATCTACTACTGCCTCCTCCTGCACCCTAGAGCCTTCCTCTTCAGCCCCGCCTTGCCCATCCTCCATCAGCTGCTCAAACCCCCGCCTAAACTCCACCAGGGTCTCTACCTGCATCTCCAGCCCCTTAATCTTTTCCTCCAGTAACACTATAAGGCGACACTTCATACACACATACCTTTGTTCCGGGTCTCCTGCTAGGACTATATACATACCACAGCTTCCACATGCAGCCATCTGCATTCTGTCTGCTGCTGCTGCTTGGCTCATGGCTGCTGCAGTTTCTGCCCACAGCACCTGGGGCCACGGAGCACACGACACGCCCCGCCCTCCTGCCTCCCCCTGCAAACTCCCTCTCAAACTCCCCTGTTAGCCGCCCTGTTGGCTGCCGCTGCTCGCAGCTGCCTGGCTGGGCGGCCGCTTTTATGGGCCCCTTGATCAGCCAAGCCCCGCCCCCTGCTCAGGCCTCGGCGTCCGTCCCAGCACCCAGCCCCTGCCGGCCCCTACAAACCAAAACAAACAAACACACAAGAACACCCAGGAACACCCAGGACAGATGCAAATACAGGTACCTTCTCCTCCAATGAGAACTCCCTCTCAAACTCCCCTGTTAGCCGCCCTGTTGGCTGCCGCTGCTCGCAGCTGTCCCGCTGCCTGGCTGGGCGGCCGCTTTTATGGGCCCCTTGATCAGCCAAGCCCCGCCCCCTGCTCAGGCCTCGGCGTCCGTCCCAGCACGGAGAAAGACTTGTTGATTTCTGTAATATTAATGACCTAGTCATCAGCGGAACCCTATTTGAACATTGTGAAATTCACAAGCTGACATGGTGTTGTCCAAATGGCAGAGATAAGAACCAGATTGACCATATCATGATCAATGGCAAATGGCGACGCTCATTGACAGATATGAAAGTGAGAAGGGGTGCAGATGTTGGCAGTGACCACCACCTTGTGACAGCATCCATCAAACTAAAACTGAGAAGTGTGGGTCCACCAAACAAGGAACATAGACTTTATGATACTGACAAGCTAAAGTCCCTTGAAATACAGAAAGCGTTCCTTCTGCAGTTAAAGAACAGGTTTCAAGCACTTGCAGACCTTGATGAAGAGGAGAGGAATGCAGATGAGGAGATCAACAAGAAGTGGGACAAAGCAACAGCAGTTTATAAACAGAGCAGTGAAGCCTATCTAGGCTACAGGCAGAAGGGAAGGAAAGAGTAGATTACACCCAGCACACAGAACACCATAGAAACCAGATGAGCTCTGAAGAAAAAAGTTTTAGACATAAAATCCCAGAAGCTAAAGGACAACTACCACGAGCAGTATAGCAAGGCACATCAGGAAGTCAAACGCCTTGTGAAAGTGGACAAATGGCATTATACTGATAATCTAGCAACATGGGCAAAGGATACAGCTGCTTGTGGTGAACAAGGAACCATCTACAAAATGACATGGCTTACCAGTGGTAAATGACAGACACCAACAAACACTCTCATCAGGAACAAACAAGGACACCTACTAACAACCAAAAAAAGAACAAGAAATGCGTTGGCCAGAGCATTTCAAAGAATTGCTGAACCGGGAGCCACCTAAAGAGGAAGCAAACATCCAGGAGGCAGAAGAAGATCTTGATATCAACCCAGACATCCCAGCTAAGGAAGAGATCATTCAAGCCATCAAATCCTTAAAAAATGGGAAAGCGCCTGGCAAGGATAACTTGAATGCAGAATTGTTCAAGGTAAATCCTACATTAGCAGCATTTATCCTGGCCCCTCTATTTACATCAGTCTGGGAAAGGGAAAAAGTGCCAGATGAGTGAACAAATGGGGTTATAGTGAAGATACCAAAGAAAGGAACTTTCAGTGATTGTAATAACTGGTGTGGTATCACACTTTTATCTGTGCCAAGCAAAGTATTGTGTAAGATCATAGTCCAGCGTATATATCAGAGGCAATTGATAGTATTCTCAGAAAAGAACAAGCTGGTTTTCGGAAAGGGCGTGGAAGCACAGACCAGATCTTCACTCTACGAAACATAAAAGAACAGTGCTTAGAATGGCTATGGCAACTGTACATAAATTTTATAGACTTTGAGAAAGCTTTGATAGCATTCACAGGACCAACCTATGGTGCATTCTGCGGGCATATGGAATTCCTTTCCGTATAATCATCATCATCAAAAGCTTCTATTTCAACCTTACATGCAGTGTTGATCACGGTGAGCTCAGTTTTTAAGTCAAAACAGGAGTACGTCAGGGATGTGTCATGTCTGCAATCCTCTTCAACATTGCCATTGACTGGGTAATGCAGCGTACAACAGAAAACATGCCAGGAAGCATTAAATTGACACTCTTCTCATCCTCTGAAGACCTGGACTTTGCAGATGATGTCGCTCTCCTATCACATATCCAACACCATATACAAGAAAAAAACAACTTGACTCAACGCATTCAGCCAGCAAATTGGACTGAAAATCAATTGCAATAAGACAGATATCATGACTGTTAATATTGCCTCACCATCACTAGTATGGATAGAGGATTATATTCTCACCAATGTAGAAACATTCACATACTTGGGCAGCACAATCTGCCAAGATGGTGGAACAAGCCAGGACATCCTGAACAAAACCAATAAAGCCAGGAACACCTTCAGGAGCTTAAATATAGTCTGGAAATCATCAAAATACAAAAGCAAAACCAAACTCAAGATTTATCAGAGATGAGTACTTTCAACACTACTTTATAGTGCAGAATGCTGGGGAATGAGAAAGTATTTTTGGGCTCCCCTGAAAAGGTCTGCAATTTCTTAAATGAAACAGCCCCTAAGGATGACTATGTGATATATCTAGGGTGTTATACTTCTGAATGCAGCAGTGGACACAGACGCAGAAACAGAGGGAGCTGATAGAAAAACAGCTCTCGGCTGCCTCGCTTTATTGTTCTTGCAGCAGAACTGAAAGCAACGCGAAAATGAGGCATTGCACTGGGGATGGAGAGTGCTCACACATTTAAAAGTACATCACATACAAGAACAACTAACCTTGGACAACGGAGGCCAAAAATTAGTGGAATTCTGGAATAGTGTTTCTGGGGAACATCTCTACTGAGTACCCCACCCCCACAGGAAACAAAAATGTGTAAAAATGTCATATATGGATAAATACAAACAAACGTATAATTATAGGGCCAGCAATAAGGTTTTTGACTGTATGATCCATATAGGGTTCTGTTTGTTTTACTTTAAGCTATTTGTTCCAAGCACATTTCAATGAAAATTTATCATATTGGGTCAGATCTTCAACTGCTGCAAGTCAGTGTAGCTCCATCGACTTAAGTGGAGAGACACTGATTGACAATAGCTGAGAATTTGACCCATAATATAGGCCCTGTCTGATTTGATATTGCCATTGGAAAAATAATAGGAACCTTTTTCCATTTGATATTCAACTGGTCATTACTATTATTCAAGCCTATCACCATCATTTTAAACTGGAAAGAAACAGAATTTTACAAATCCATACAGGAAAAAGTGGAGAAACGATGCTTCAACAAAGTGTTATGCAAAATCAGAAGGATGACAGAAAAGCAGAAACAGTAAGAAAATTGGATAAACATCCTCCATAATAAAGATCAATTCTCCATTATATTGAGAGAGTCAAACTACATCCCTGTGAAGCTGTCCTTAATAAGGCATATAATTAATTAGAGTAATATAAGGACTTGTTCTCCAGAATTAAAATATCCCCAACTATGAACATAGCTAATCAGATTGGTAATGATGTAGCACTTGTTAGCTGAAATACTAACGAAAGCATTTGTATAATCTGGTTTTCGTGTGTACTTTCCACCAACAAGCACTGCCAAAACAAAAAAACAAAATAAAACAACCTAAAACTCATTCCAAGAGGGAAGACAAAGTATAGTAGTAGTACACAAGCAGTCAGGGCCAACCAAGCAAAAACGTGTTTCTTCCAAATCCCAGCCACATCTTGTATGCAGCTGCGAACATGTTTCAGTGACAATTAAACTATAGGGACATTCTTTGAAAAAAGGAATTTTGGCTAGAAGACTAGGAGTATTCCATTGGTGATGGTAGGTCCACCCCAGCTCCCATACAATGTCAAGGCATCAGAAATCATTGTATACTGGCAAAAGGAATCTTTTCCTAAGGTTTTATGTAAACTGGATCTCAGTTTGCCAGTTCAGAAGCCTTTAATAGTACATCCAGGCAACAATGGATATGTTTGCAGTCTGACATGTTTGTGATTACCTTTCACAATTACAGCAACAGCGGGAAATGCAAGAATACCGTTCTCGTTGCCATGATACCTAGTCGTTTGCAGTAAAGGCATTTTCCTTTGGTTTTGGGAAAAGTTTTATTCTTTGATTACTTACTAAGTCTCCCTCTGGCCCGTCAGATCTAGTTCAGTTGCCTCAACAGACAGGATGCAATTCATTAGTACCTTACTGTGAATAAGGTCAAAATCATTTTTTATAGATTGGTAAGATGAGACACAGAGGGAATAAAGGTCTCATAATCAGCACTTTCCAGAAGGTATTCAGCACCTTAATAAATAATAATAATAGCTCTTACATTGTATTTTTCATTTGTAGATCTCAAAGCAGTTTACAACAAAAGTATTCCCATTTTGCTGATAGGGAAACTGAGGCACAGAGTGATAGAAGAGACGTGCAAAGTTATCTAGCAGGCCACTGGCAAAGCCAGGAGTAGAATCCAGGTCTTCTGAATCCTACTCCGATGTTCTGTCAGCTATATCACAAGGCTGGGAGGACCAGACCTTAAATGAACTGCCCTAAGAACATAATGCATTCAACAGAATGGACAAAACTAGAAACATAACCAAAGATTTTTGACTGCCCCAATAGGAACAGAAATCTGTCCTCTGCTCTGATTTCTAGACCATACAAATATAGTCATATAGAGTCATATCTTATTTCTAGGCTACAAACATTAATTTCTATTTGGACTAAACTCCATATCACTCTTGATCCAAAGGATTTTTGGAGAAATACATATTGTCTGTGAACTGCTTCATATGGACAAACAATACATATACCATTTATTTACATGTATCCTCGATTTACACTTTTAATTCACAGTTCTGCCTTTGTTCTCAGTATTACCATATGCAATTAATAACTTAAAGTTAAGTTATTGCACTGAATTCAGATTTATATCTTTATTGGGCTTAATTTAAAGCTAGTTCTTATAGCTTCATTTTTTAGATTTATCTCGTTAAAAATTGCTCTTTTCAATCAGACCTTTTGATACCTAGGATGGATCTTTCCACAGTAAGCAAAACTTTACTTCCACCAATCTAAGTCCAGCTGATAGTAGCAAAAGTGTAACGATAATAACAATAACTCAACTTGTGCCAAGAGCACATAAATTTCACTGGTGCTCAGTGAAGGTTTTAAAGGAGGAAGAAGTATAGCTATTTCTATGCTACTTTTTTCCAACTTTAAATTAAAGATATCAACTCTATAGCAGCTTCCTACTTGCAGCAAGAAATGTGACAAATGTTTTCACATACACATATTGCTTTAACTTAAATAAATGCCTGGTTATCAAGACCAAGCTGTCTTTCTTCAGTCATACAGGAACAAAAATAAATACACAATAAACCATCTTTAAGTAATGTTAAGGTTGGTTATGACAAAGGAAAAAAGCAAGGACATTCAAAAAGTTGAATCCGACTTCCTTCCTGAACTTCAACAGTGTCATTGGGCTTTGCTGCTGCAGCATATGTGGTATCAAAGACCATGGTCAGTTTAAAGTATACATTAAAGTAATAACCTATTTAAAGTATGTATTAATGTATCACTGTTCCAAAACTGTAGACATCACATTTTGTTTTTCCTTCCCCATCCCACTGACAGATGGTCCTCCATGGCTCAGAGCTTTGAGGATATTTTGTTCCCCCCTCTCCCTACACACACTCCTTGCCTTCTTTTCCATATCCTTCCAACTGAACGGGACTAAGACAATTGGCTAGGACTCAATTCCCAGCCTTGTGATGTCCATTTTAAATAGAAATGGATGAAACCCAAAACCTTAATGCTAAACCCCTTAGAATATCACAGGGTTTGGGATCTGAATCCCCAGATATGAATTTGCCCCTACATTTTTGGTCCTGAGCCAGATTCTGGTTCAGATGGAACTAAACCTTGCAGAAAAACAACTCATGAGGTTCACTGACATCTACTCCACATCCTGATTGTGTAGAGGTAAAATAGACATAAGGCATTTGACTTAGGACTTGTGTACACAGTGAGGTCGTATGGACTACTCGGGTATGATTTCTAAAGTTCACTAACATGCTGCGCTTTAATTCAGAGGTTCTCAACCTTCCTTTTTCTGAGGCCCCCCAACATGCTATAAAAACTCCATGGCCCACTTGTGCCACAATAACTGGTTTTCTGCATATAAAAGCCAGGGCCGGCATTAGGGGATAGCAAGCAGGGCAATTGCCTGGAGCCCCATGCCACAGGAGCCCCCACGAAGCTACATTGCTCAGGCTTCAGCTCCAGGTGACGGGACTCAGGTACCTGGGCTTCAGCCCCATTTGGTGGGGCTTTGGGGCCCAGGGCAGAAAGCCGGTGAGTCTAATGCTAGCCCTGCTTGGAGGCCCCCCCATAAACCTGCTCGAGGCCACCTAGGGTGCGCCAAACCCCTGGTTGAGAACTAATTGGTTACTTTAATTGGTTCACATACACCCTCCTGGTGCACACTAAAGATTCCCAAGTATGCTTTAGCATTAAGACATAGCAAAGAAGCTTTAGTGCGCACCAGCAAGGTCTACATGGACCAATTAATGTCCAGCATGTTAGTGTGTTGGAGAAATCACTCCCTTGTTGTCCGCATTATCACACTGTGTAGACAAGCCCTTAGTACTGTGTGACATTCTGACTAAAAAATTAGCACTACAGCATATCAGTAAAGCACATGCTAAGTATATTAACAACTGGCTGACAGATTTCAAAAAGGAGTTCTCAATGCGGAATCATCATCAGATGGGGGTGTTTCTGTTGGGGATCCACATACTCAACATCGGAACTAAATATAAAATCACTGCTGATAAAATTTTGCAGATGACACAAAGACTGGTGGAGTGGTAAATAATGATGAGTACAGGGCAGTCATTCACAGTGGTCTGGACTACTTGGTAAGCTGGGCCCATTTAAACTAGGGTTACCATATTTCAGCAAGCAAAAAAGAGGACGTGAGGAGCCCCGCCCTAGCCCCGCCCCTGCCCCTCCCACTTCCCGCCCCCCCAGAACCCCCAACCCTCCCCCC